>NC_053115.1:27289831-27527331 GCF_010015445.1 Perca fluviatilis
ACTGTGCAGTAAGCAGAGCCAGCGGTGCTACCAAGTCAATCCAGTCAGATCAAAGAATGAGCCTTATAGGAACTTGATTATGAGATATCATTACAGTATGCATTTGAAATCAAACATGATGGACAATGAGTTAAATCAACTTCATGAGCCCCTCAGAAAGAGGTCATTGAATGTCTATGGGCCTTAAGGGATCCTACATGTATAGCTGTGAAATAAATCACTATGGTGGATGATGCATTCCTATAGATGCCTGTTTTCTGTACATTTTCTGTATGTGGCATCACATCTATAGCGTTCTTTTGTTTGCTTGCTTTGCTTTGTTTGCCTACCTTATTGTGTTAAAGTTGTTGTTCAGTGAGTTTCAAACGTACATCGATACATCATAGTTAGGCATGCCAAGGAGCATTAAGGGGTCAGTATGCTGTAAAGTGCTTGTCAGAGTGCCAAACAGCATCTGAAACCCCCCTTACACCTTTCTGATTTTTGTAACTGTATGAAACCGACAATCATGTCCACTTCACTCAGTCAATGACCAGGTGTGCAGAGTTGAGAAATTAGACCTGAAATCTTTAGTCGATTGACAAAAAGAAATTGCAACTATTTTGATAATGAGATCATTGTTTCAGTCATTTCTCCAAGCAAATATGCCACACATTCTCGGATTGTATCGTCTTAAATAAGAAGAAAATAGCAAAATAATGCATTTTTGTCATTTTCATTGATTTATTATTTTCTAACCCCATTTTTTAAGCCAGAATGAATAATCAATGATTGATTAATTTTATTAAGAAAAAATGGCAGATTAATCCGAAATCAGTAGCCCTAAAAGGGTCAAAAATTAAGCTTCTCTCTCAAACTCTCTTTTTTTCATTCATCACTCAACTTCTTAGTTTAACACCATGAATGCACCTGATGATGCAAGCACGGAAGAACAGCAGAAACCTAATACTAAAGGAATACTAAAGTTACACTTAAAAGGATCAGACTGGCAATATTTTTTATTATTATTTTTTTTTTTATTGTTAAATCCAATGAAAAGACCAAAACCAACAACGCTTTAGTCAACCTCTTAAAGGAACACTCCGACTTATTGGGAGTTTAGCTTATTCACCGTAACCCCCAGAGTTAGACAAGTCGACACATACCCTTCTCATCTCCGTGCGTGCTGTAAAGCTGTCTGACAGCTCCAGGGGCATCAGCCCATCACAGAACAGGCAGGTGAATGGTTCCAGTAATCCTACTGCTCCAAATAAGTGACAAAATAACACCAACATGTTCCTATTCACATGTTGTGATTTGTAGAGTCACAGCGTGTACAAAAAACAACGTAACATGAGACACAGCCATCTTCTAACCGTAAACAAACCGGGAACTATATTCTCAGGTGGAAGAAAATAGTACTTGGGCGGAGTGATATGCTCACAGCAAGCCTGCCTGAGAGTATAGTTCCCAGTTTGTTTACGGATAGAAGATGGCTGTGTCTCATGTTACATTGTTTTTTGTACACGCTGTGACTCTACAAATCACAACATGTAAATAGGAACATGTTGGCGTTATTTTGTCACTTTCGTCACAATTCGGAGCAGTAGGCTAGTTGGAACCGGTTACCTGCAGGATCTGTGCTGGGCTAAGCTAATGCTGGAGCCGTCAGACAGCGTTACAGCACGCACGGAGATGAGAAGGGTATGTATCGACTTGTCTAACTCTGGGGGTTACGGTGAATGAGCTAAATTCCCAATAAGTCGGTGTGTTCCTTTTATGCTTTCAGGTCCTCCCTGTGTGTGGCACTTAGCCTCTTTTGTCCTGCTAACTTTGAAAACATGTCACAAGTATAGGCTATATTTTCATTTTTTTAAAGCCTAAAGCTAAGTAATTTCCTTAAACAGCTGAGCACTATCCTTTTTAGCGAATGCTACTCAAATGGGAATAAAAGGTGCACTTGTTGCGGTTTATTTTCAGCTGCAGATTTGGTGTGTTCGTGAGTATTTATGGCAGCAGAACAGTGTATATATGGGCTGACTCAAAATAAACTACAGTGCCCATATTTATCATAATACAAAAACATGTCACCAAGTGCAGCACTGTGGCTTAAGGATGTGTTTTTTAATAGTATTTTTTGAACAACAATGGAGGTCTGTGGCACAGAGGAATAAGATATATCATGGTTAAGGCTACACAAGCAGTATTAATAGTATACATTTATGTTGTTTGTCTTTTTATTGGATTTATTGACAATAAGAAAAAATTTAGAATATCACCAGGCCTTTGAGACCTTGAAGAAAGGAACAAGAAATTCACAGAACTTTAGCTACTGCTCACTGCTGCAGGTGTGTGCTTGGTGCTGTCTGTCGCCGTGAAGCAGCTCAGGGTGGGTGTGCTGTCCTACTATAGACTGTGTGTGCTACTGGGTAAACTGCTAACGATAGTCTGTTGCCACACAGAGTGCTCTTCGGCTCGGGGGTGGGGGGGGGCTGCTGTGCTACCATTGTGTGCTACTTGCTTAGTATATGTGCTAGTGAACTAACACAGCTGCAACAAGAGTCAGTCGATGCCAGCGGCTCTTTCTTCCGCTCAGTGCCCCCAGTGTCTAAAGAGCAGAGAATACTGCTTATTGTTTCATGATTTAGGAACCTCATTTTATATACTTGGGCAATTTTTGTGCTCCTTCACAGACAGACTCAGAACACATTTATTTTTGCTTTACCAGGACATTACAATAATAGGAAAACTAATGTTACGCTTTGAAACAAGGAAAACTCAAATTAGCGTTGTTAGACAAGTAAATTAATTGAAATTCATTGTATTTTCTTGTTTTCTTGTGCCTTATAAATTGAAGGATTTAGTGGAGTGATTTGAACCTGCCTACAAGATACAGAGAACACTTACAAATCTAATGGTGTTTTATTAACATGTAAAAATCCATGTCAAGCACAGAAAGATAATGTGAAGTGGACCTTTAAGTATTTTGTAATGCTAAACGCTATTCAAACCAAAATCCACCAGGACATGTGTTAAACAAGAGGCACTAGAGCTGCATAATTTCCTGTTACTAAAACAACTAATACAAAGGGATCGAAGGAACAGGCATGTGCTTCAGTTGTGGCTTAAGTTGTCACAGGTGGAAATTTACATTGGTTTGTCCTCGGCCCAAAGGCTGCAGATGTAGTGCTGCATGATTACTGCACCTTTGTTCAGCTGCATAATGTCCCACATAATCACCATGATATACAGTATTAATAACAACCAGTTATGCTAATTAGGCCATTAATTGATCATATTATTACACTAATTAGTGTTAATGGATTTAAGATCATTATTACATAAATCATACCTGAAAACTCAGAAGGGCTGAAAAAAGGTGACACATTCCTCCCCCCCAACTGTTTCAGTTGCCTCTGGCTCTAACGTCCATTTTCAGAGCATCAGAGAGAAGCGCAGGCATTTAAGTGGCACCTAAATAAGGCACCGAAATCCGCGTTGCTATTCGGTCCGGTAGATAACGGTCGTTAACGGTGCCGTATTAGCACCGGGTCTTGGACCCCCCCCCCCAAATAAAAACTCTTTGGATCTACACAATTCACGTGGTTGACATTTTCCCATTCAAAACGGCTAGTTTGCAGGTATGATAAATGCACCACAGTGGTGAGACGCAAAAACACCTGTGAGTGATGAATCTCAGTGGTGTATTCTCATGGTCGACTGACAAATGATGTAATATGAAGTTTGGTGGAAGAAACCTTTATTGTGATGTAACTAAAGGGACATTATACCAATTTTAAGTTAATTAGTCATGGTGAGTGCAACACAGCCTGTGAAAATGTTTTTTTTCTTGTCTTTGTTAAGTCTGAGAAAGTGATGATGTCACAATGATGTCATCAGGGTTATCTTGACTTTGGCATTGGCCCTTCAAATTCTTAACAGCAAGCCTGCGTTACAAACTGTGGGCATGGAGTTAGACATGAGCATTTAGGAGACAGGGAAGGTCTAACCAAAAGCTCTGCGCTGCATTATGGGAAATGTAGGTTCCAGTGTGTTCCCCAAACTTTATGGAACTGTCATACTAAATTGCTGGAGTAGTATTTTAAACTTTGAATTATTAAGTTGTGTTGTCAGTCTCTCAGAATCATCAGTTTGCATTCAAATTGTTTTATATGCTCATGTCTCATCAGGTCAAGGATTTAGGGGAGTGACTTCAAATGTTATTTTGTTAGATTTTTCCCAAATCACCCAGTCACACAGCCATCCTGCTGAATTCGGACATTTTATCTATCATAGAAATGTGTCCTTTTAAGTGTTGTTATTTCTGTGCTTGGACTTGATGCTGGAGATTGATGCTACTTGTACAGTTTCATCAATCTTACCCACCCATTTTGCCATTTTTTTCTGGCTACTTTCCATTATCTAGCCAGCTTTGTAAGAACATGACTTTCCCATTCTTAACCTCGCCCACTAAGCTCTGAGGAGTTGATTGTTTTGCCAACCATTGGAAATAGCCATGAATGGGCACGACATCAGACCTATTTGAATCGCTGCACAAACCTGAGATGCCAATAGGTCATCAATAGCAGCCTCGAGAAATCGTTGTTGTGTTTTGAGTAAATAAGTGATGTTATTAGTCATCAAGAGGATCTGGTTACCTCTCTTGAGCATTTCGCTTTAAACAACCAGACAATCCCTCAGTATGCTCTCACCTTCTTCAGCCGTCCACTCCTGGTCCCCAGGAAGATCACACTGTGTCCATTGTAGACGTAGGAGGTGACAGAGGTCAGCCTGTCCCTGCTCTCAGTGTACACCGTCCGACCCGACACCAGCTGGGAACCCCCGAGGGGCTGGTTTATATCCAGGCCACAGAAGTGATCATCAATGGGAACAGGCTGTGTGGAGAGAGGTAGGGATGGACAGATGGGTGTTGGGGTGAAGATGAAGAAGGCATTAAGAATATGAAGGCAGAGAAGTGTTATTTGAGAAGGTGTGGGGAAGAAAACAGGAGAAAATGTGAAAGGAGGGAGGGATTGAAAAGGGAAGCGAGTGAGAGGAAGGAGGAGTGGGGATGACACATGTAAGGAGGGGAGGTGGAGGTTACGAGAGAGAGAGGGAAGAGCGTAAGTGGGAGCCAGAAAAATGACTGAGATTACTGTAGACACATACGAATACAAGACGAGAACACAAGCTGACCTGAGGCAAGCCTAACATGCATTAAGTGCACAATATTCAGGGTTAAAAACGGTTACTTCAAAAGGGTTCGGGCTGCCGCCTTTATCAGCAAGCTTTGGAGCGGCCAAATTTGCGGAGCAGACTAATTGCTGATGGCAAACACGAGAAACTCTGTGTATTTTGCGCCCGTTTCTGTGATTTTTAGATCACTTGATCTGACATCACACAAACACACAGCACAAGATATGTCAGGTTTAAGCATCAAAGAGAGCCGCATGCTTTGCAGTCCTGTTACATCTTTTTGTACTAACATGCAAACCTTTGCTAATTGCCTGTCGCTCAGTGTATGAATACCTTTTTTAGGGCAGCTAATTTCTTATTTCACATCCTCGTCTTCTAACGCATATTAGTTCTTACTGTTGTTTTTCTTTCATCAAGCAAAGTGCCTCAGCTTTACTGATCGTGATTAGTGAAATAAGCTCAGTGTAAACAAAAACTTCTTATCTCACCACATATAAGCCATTTTCTTTCTGGCTATAGTATGCGTGCATTCAACTCTTCTCTTTTGAAACTTATTGTACATATATCTGTGAATATTCTTAACAGTTGCATTTGTTACTGTTGACTGCTTGCTAAATTGCCAGCCTAAAATTCTGCAGCTGAATTTTTAATGGCATACCTTTTATAACTACTTGGAAATGTTAGATGTTAAATTAGAAATATAAGCGCTTCATCTAACTTCCAGGTCGGCCTTCATAAATACTTCATCATCCCTTCACTTAGTCATCCCTGAAACAAAGACATTGGTCTTTTTAAGTAATTATCTTAAGATAGGCATGTTTAAAAATCTTGACATGGGAAAGAAAATATCTTGATCTTTCACTTTCAAGATATCCACTTTCAAAAGAAACTATTTTCATCTTTCACTGAGTAATTAATCATGCAACCAAAGAAACACAGTATCTAATCACATCTTTAAAAAGCTGAACCACTGCGTTTCATTTACAGTCCACTTTAGATATAAAGCCCTTTTGGTTAACTGCACAGCAAGAGTTAATTACAAATTATTATGTGTCTCTGTCCTCCCTCAGCTGCTTTTATGAATAACATTACTGAACATCTTATTTGTTTATTGGCATGGTGGAATCAAAGTTCATGTTGTGAACCAACAGAGCAAAGGATGCGATGAATATCATTGTTTTCATGATTCGCTTTCAAGTTGTTTCCCTGAAAGCCACTCATTATGCAGAATTATAGCTTTCACAAAGAACAGACTTGGACATTTACAAGAAAGCCCTTTTCTCAAGATCAAGAACAGGTCTCAGAGGGCTCTAATACAGCTGACAGCGACAAGAGTAGAAGGAAGGAGATGGCGGGGGAGAGAGGGGAAGAGAGACAGGGGAGGAGAAGTAGGCGGGAGTGAGTGCCCAAACCCCTGAATGAAATCAAAGCTCTATACAAAACTCCTCTGATTAACATTGTGGAATTAATCTCCTCCAGCTCTTCTGCTCTTGTGGGATCCTGAAAACCTGAATGGTGTCTTCAGCACAGCTCTGGCTGACGGCCTATCAGCTATTTAGGCTTCAGCCATGGTTGTGGATAAGCTTTCAGTAAATCTATATCAGTGCTGCTCACCACCTTTCATAGTTGGTCTAAATATGTGTGTTACAGGAGGTTCAATTTCTGTACATTTCACCTACCGCCTTGGTGCACTGCACGTCCTTTCCCAGCAGCCAGTGCAGCTCCAGGTTTCCCTCTCCCTGGTAGCAGGACTGCAGCCGCTCCTTGATGCGAGCGTTGATGTCTTGGATGGTGAAGACGCAGAGAGCGGAGTGATCTGGAGGGTCGTGGCACTGCTTCTGTCCCTTGGAGAACACGGCAAAGAGCACGTCCTCCTGGGCGCTGATGTTGAGCGACTTTGCCAGAACCCTGCCGGCCGTAGACAGGTAAGCCGCCTGCAGCAGACGGTACTCCTCGCCTTTATGTACGCACCCCACAGGAAGCGACACGTATGAGTGGAACTTCTTGTCACCTTTGCAGAGGCGGATGATGCGAGAGGTGTAAAACAGGTCGCCAGGGGAGCCGCCAGCAGGCATCCCATTCTCAGGCGTCTCCGGCTGCACGGTCATGAAGTAGACGAAGCTGCCGCTAGCGAAGCCGTAGATGTAGTAGATGTCAAAGTGTGGGACAAGAGCCAGTGTGTCTGAGGGGATTTTAATAAGAGAGGAAACAAAGTCAGTGTGAAGCTCGTAGTCCAGCATGGCAGAGGATTCTGGGTCGCGAGGCAGCTTGCGGCTGGAGATAGTTGGAAAGTAGTCCTGTTTGCCACCGACGGCCGTGCCGATGTACAGAGTTGCATCCTGACCCTGCGAGGGCACAACAACCCCGTACATCGTCCCTGTCTGGTTGTCACTGGACAGGTAGTGTTCCTTCTTGTGCGTGGGCTCCACGAGGATGAACAAGTCATCCAGCCTCATCAGCTTGCAGACGCCCTGGTAGAGACTCCCGCAGGCCAGCAGCCGGTTGTGAGAGTAGTCGATGAGCAACAGTTTGTTCACGTTGTCAGTAGAGGCAAGAGGCTCAGAACAGGGCTGGACAATCAGCGGAGGATAACACGCTTTGTTGTCATACTCTGGCCCCGTGTCATGGGACACCAGGAGGGTGAGATTAGCTGACAACTTGTAGATTCGGTTGACAGCTCCGATGTACAGAGCTCCAGTAGACTGATGCACAGTCAGGTGGTTCAGAGACCACTCCCTCCTCTCTGATTGGAAGGTGTTCAGAGTCTGTCCAACAGTCGTCTTTTGATTCACAGAGATTAGAGTCAATAGCCACAGTGCCAGGGGCCATGACATGGCCTTCAGTGGACAGGGACCTTTAGCGAGGCCGCAGTAAGTCCATCCTTTATCCGAGCACGTTCCCATCCCCACAGGGCCCCAAAAAAATACCAAGCTCGGACAAAACACCTGGGATCGTGTGTCACCTGGGAGCAGGAAAAAGATGAGCTGAAGTGCGGTCTCGTTCTCCTCAAGTGATCTTTACATCATTCTGAAAGAGAGAATAAAGACATTTGTTTTAAACTCAAAAGAGCCTTGATTCTTCGAGAGGGAAAAACTGCTTTCAGGGTATCATTAGACACTTCATCTAAAAACCTAGAAATATATGTACTTGTTTTTCCCTCTTTCTCTACTTAGTCAGACACATGAGACATCAAAGAAACAAGTAGTCATTTGTTCAAACTGCCTCCCCATATTTACTAGCCCGAGAGATGGTCCAATATTCCCCCTATCAACAGGGGGGCTCATTATATTGCATCTCTGGAAGAGAGAACTAACTGTGGTCTATTACTTGAACAAAGCAGTGACACACTGTAGCTGTGCCTTCCCTCTGTTTGGGTGGCTAATTAAATGATCCAAATGTATTAATTATGCTTCCATATTTTGGGCTCCCTGTTTTCCTTTCTCCCCTCTGCCTTGTTCGTTTAAGTGGTTGAATCCAGGAGGAATTAATCACTCTCCACTGCGGCCGACATTCCTAAATTAATCAGGCTTTTTCTAGGGATGGCAGGGAGTCATTAGAGATTCAGAGCCAGGCAGCATCAACCCTCACACTTCCCTGTTTAATATCGTTTGCATATTTTATGTAGATATTTCCAGGGGACAAACAATGTCCCTCAAACACACGATGGACTGGAGGATGGATGAGTTAGACACATGGCAAAGGATGTTTGATGTGTTTGTGACAGTTTTTTTACCCTTGTCATAACAATTGTGATGTACAATATGTTTTAGTTTGTGGTGTTTCTTATACGGATGAGACAAAATAAGCTAATTTGCAACAAAAAACAGGAACAGGTTTTTATCTCAGAATAAAGAGAGATGTTTAGTGAATGCAACACAAGTATCGTAGATAAAGTGGCTTCACATACGCCGTTACTTCATCGTAGTCCATTAATGGAGTAATAAAACTGCCTGCATAGGAGGACGGATCATAAATTAAGACACCTACATCACCCTAAATCCTGTCCATGTGCCACCAGAAGCTTCTCCAATCTGGCCCCTAAAGGTTCTTTCTATCTCCCCCTTTGTCATCGCCAGCAGTCCCTTCACACTCCTTTAATCGTATCTCTACAAATGTCCTCCAAAGATATGCTGCCAAAAAAGCTAGAAGGCTTTAGCTCAAAGACAACTGTCTTTTTTTGGCTGCAGATAACGTAAACAGGGTGTTTTCTCAGTCAGACTTCCCAGTATAAGTAAAGGTTAAATGAAGACAGCCATGTCAGATCCTAATGCGGGGGTCATGATGCGGTGGGCGCTCTCCATTGGCTGACTAACAGGACTTCTGGCTGAGTTGAGAGGGAGCCAGGGATGGAGCGGATGGACTGACACTGAGCTGGCTGGGCCGACTCCAGCTCCACTCCAGCATCTCCTGTCCATCTGTCCCCGCCTCGCTCACACCAGGGGAGAAGTCACTCGAGTGTCTCGACCTACTCTGCTCAATTTGGCAGGCTCAGTGTGAGAAACTCTACCCGTAATTGGCCACCTAAGAGTAACATCTGACGCACATTGTATTGCTGAATTTGAATCTGAAGTTCAGTGTTTGCTTTTCTTTAATTGTAATGCATGACATTTCATTCAGACCTATGTGAATCAATCCTAGTCACACTGTTGCTTTTATCTATATACAGTATCTTTATCTATCTGCTTAAATGTTAGATCACAAAGCTTCTATTCTTTTCTTGACCACTATTTTCCAACTGGACAGAAAAACTATGTTTGCTTTTATTAGTTCTCAGAAAGCTGAGATTTGGCAGGACATGTTGGCTCTTAGCTTCTTTATTTTGGGCCAAATGGTATCCAACAAATTCCTTCTGAAAATCCCTGAAATCATCTGCTTTGCAAGCTGATGAGTCCCTGAACCAATTTCTGGTTTGATGTAACCTCCATTTTCTATTATTTGTCCATTTTATGTGAAAACCCAATGAAAAGAGTATTAGGCCTTTTGAAATGTTTCAAAGGAAGCAGTGGCAGTCCTCTATTTTAATGGCTTCTGGGTAGACAAAAATATAAACTATTTTAAGCATTTATGTTTGTTTTCAGTAAACCAAATTGCCTAAACCAGTGGTCACTGGAAACCTTTACTCCCTAGAGTGCAAACCTTTTTCTAAATGTGTCTTCTTCTTTTTGATGTAAGCTAGTGGGAAAGGGGATGCTGGAATGGGATGTAATGCATTAAAGAGCTGTTGAAAGTGGGCGGATTATATCACAAAAATCTTTCAATCCTTTGTACATATTCTTGAGCTGCCACAAAAAAACAGCAGAAATTCCAATTCAACGGGGCGTCCAACAAAATCCCTTACCTTTGAATTTCTCTTGTTCAAAAATCACACTGCAAACTTCCTGGTGAAGACCTTAAATGTTATTTGCATTGTTATCACTTATCAGCACCTTAAGCGCTGTCCTTTTAACAACTAGAAGACAGCGCTCTTGATGTCCGACAGCCAATAGCAGACCATATGATATTTGCAAAGCCAGGTTTGAGTCTGGCATGACCTTAAACAACAGACACCAGCAGTGTCACCCAGAGGTTAATTCAGTGTTGAGTCTCTATTCAAACCCCTGGAGGAGTTACAAAACAGGGAGGGGATAAAGAGAAGAGGAAAAAGGAAGTGCTGGTGGCAAACGAAGCCAGGCAGACGAGCAGCAGCCTCATCATTCCATCCATTTCTGTTCTCCCGGCTTTGGTCACGTCTAAGGCGTGCAGTCATGCTGCTCAGTGTTTACCCTGGATTATAGAGACAACTTTTTGCCCTGTGCAGTCCTCCCTGCTGAATTCTCCGCCTCGCCACTCAGACACGCTCCAGCCCAGACGTGACTCATTCACACTCACACACAGGAACATGGTTTGCTGAGGCCTCTGGGGACGCAAGCTCTCAGCGGGCACCAATCACAGCGCAGATGAGAGAGAAGCCAGCCTCTTGTGCTCCACAAACACGACCCCTTGACCTGGATCGAGATCAGTGGAACCAAATCCATCCTTTGGGTTCAGCTTTTATTGGGGTGAAATGCTGTCATAGCTTCTGTAGCGCCCTGTTAGGCATGATGCATGGGACAGAAGGGATGGTTAGCTTTTGTTTGTTTGACCCATCTGCCATCAGAGATGAACTAAAATGTTCATAGGGGATATTTCTTTGTTAGGCTGTCCAAGTGTATCATTTTCACTGCCCGCTCAAGTTCGATAGCACGGAGCCGGGCTTCCAACAGGTCAGCAAACATTTTTCTTGTAGTAAATTCACGAATTATAATGAGCTGTCATGGGTTATATCACTGATGTTGTGTAAAAAACAAAACAAAAAAAAGATTTTTTTGGTGATTTTGTGATTTTTTTCCTTTGCTATGAAGATTGCACCTTTGTGAGACATAATGGGTTTTGAAAACCCTGTTAAACCCCGGTGGATAATGTCACAAAGCATTTCTAAATATTACGTTTTCACACACCAGCAATAAGATGGCCCAACATGATCTTTTCACTTAAAAGAAAAACATTTTTAGCACGAACAGTATGGTGTCCAAGTTTATCTTGTTTACATTTTGGATTATAGATTTGGGTGAGATCTGTCGACAGACTGTGCAGTGATCTTTCTAAAGGTCAGGAGAAACATTTCTGTTCTCACACTTAGTCAACAATGGGAGTCATTATCACTAGCATCAGAAGTGATAAAACATTTTGTTTTTTTGTGGCCTAGATTTATACGGCTGCACAAAAGCAATAACAGTATAAGAGCACGGGGGCAGAAAGGACAGTTCTGTCTTTATGATTTCAAGCCAGCTGGGCAGAAATGCACAGGTTTTTTTTGAGTCACTAGGTTTTCCGAGACAGGACAGCTGATGGAAGTTGAAAGTCAGTTTATGAAGTTCGTTCTTGGAGATGATTTCAGATTTGGGGTAAAACTTGTGGCTCCAGCTCTTCTTAGTAATGTGCTGCACAATATTTGCACTTCTTGTATGCAAGCTCACATGCCCTGATGGGATACTCTTGTCTGGGGTTTCCTGCCATTACACATGGACGAGTCATTGGGGGGAGGGCCATCGTTGTACACATTACACATGAATGAGCTGGGAGAGCGCCAGCCGCAACAGAATTTGACTTCCAAATGAATAAATGAAGGCAATTAGTAGATCTGTTTACAATGTTGTGGAGACAGAAGTAGGTCAAACGTGGCGGAGACAGGAGGGAGGAGGGAGCCAGCAAGCCAGAGCCAGGGGCTGTCGCTGGTACGTACAGCGATGAGTCGGGGAATTAGGACATGAAAATGCCGTCTTTATTAAGGATGACTTATAAATGAATGTCATATTGAATCACAAGGGACCGGTGGGGTTTATTAGAAAAAGCAATGTTTTGTGATCAGTCCACCGTGTTGTATCTGTGGCTGCGTTGTGAAGGGGCAGCCCAGGGCAATTGGCCCCTCCTCTTAAGGCCCCATTACAGAAATACAGACTCGGGCCTCAGATGGCATAATGTGTAGCGTGGATGCTCACACTGCAGATACCCACAGGATATCTCCACTTTGATGCCGCACAGTGAAATTTGTGACAGTTGGCCTGTGGTTAATTTTCTTCATTATGTTCTGCAATGGAAATTCAAACGGCAGTGCTTCTTGCCAGACATTTCTCTCAGTCATGGGGATGGAAAACATCTTGCAAGCAGTATTTTTTTTTATTTTTTACTTTTTATTACAAGCAGTATTTAGAATAATGATAATAACGCTTTGTGATGCTAGCATTCTCTGGAAACGAGTGTGAATTGCTGTAAATTCATTTAGTTTTGTTGGCAGTACTTCTGGCATGTCTGACTTGTTGTTTAGTTTATTGGTCAGCGCAGATAGGCTACTGCACGCTTTAGGACTCTCCAGCCAGCCACTAATCTTGATGGTAGCGTAGCAGAGGATGTCTGCTGGGAACAGTAAAACAGCACTATGTCATCGCAACACGCTCTGCTCCTAATAACTGCAGGATGCTGCGAGGGACCTGGGCACAGGCAAATGTGACATAGGGGACCGATTCCAACACATCACCACAACACAGTCAGCAGCCTCCTCTGCAATGCATGCCATTATCTTAGGGCGCATGCATTATACATGCAGATACAGTACTATATCTGAAATTGCTGTTAAGAGCAGGGACCAGATGAAGGGCGCTGCTGCCACCGTCACATTTAACCATGCATGCCTTTCTCCTCCCTTCCCTCTTCTCAGCTCTGTCTCCTCTTCCATAAATCTCGTTGTCGGTCTTCCCTGGTTAATGGTGACCTCAAGCAGGCTCCTTTCAACTGCCGAAGCCCTCGTGTTGCATGTGTGAT
The DNA here is from genome assembly GCF_010015445.1 of Perca fluviatilis. NCBI lineage: Eukaryota > Metazoa > Chordata > Actinopteri > Perciformes > Percidae > Perca > Perca fluviatilis. The sequence continues at coordinate 27,303,344 of NC_053115.1, forward strand.
GAGCATAGAGAGGGAAAGTCAAAGTGACCTCCAGCACTGTGATGAAAACCCATGCAGCTCGAGTGCAATAGAGGGTCTTCTATAATTCAGCGGCCGCAGAAGAAGACAGAGTGAGCAGCGTTTGCTTTGGAACCACACAGCGTGTGCGTTTGAACCGTGCTGCAGCAGCTGCCCAGCACCCCTCCTCCTTTAACGTCACTTAAGTGCAAGAAGAAGAACAAGGGGTAAAGTGAGGAGTCCAACCGGGGCTCTGAGTAATCTGTGGACAGTGCAGCTGGGGGCATAAACTACCAGTGTGATATTCAGCCTCTGGCATGGCTGTAATTGTATTGTCTGCTCCCATAGTTTCTGTCTCTTTTGTCTGAGTTGACGATGCTCTTTCTCTATAACACAGATATATTTCTGCTCAGACTGATTCTGTTACAGATGTGCAGGGCAATATTGCTTTTGCATGCATAAATCATGGATACCTGACAGGGAGCATACATTACATTTGGCAGAGACTAGACCCCATGCGGGTGTATGAATGAGAAAAATAATCAAACACAGTGATGTAGAGCATCCATGTGAAGCTGTGAAGCACATATGTCCATAATTCCCACACCACTGCACACAGAAATCAAAGAACTTATTCCAAAGAAGCCGGTATGTTTCCTCGGCTTTCTCCCTCTTTGCCCATATGGCTTCTTGGGGTGGAAGATGCCAAGGTTGGAGGTAGCTGGCACGAATAATTACGATCAAAGAAATTACAATGCGAAAGGAACAGCTGCTACCTCCACTGCTGACAAATCACTGTGAGCAAGAGGAGACGGCAATAGACAGCGAGCGAGTGAGAGAGAAACAGCAAAGAGGAGGAGAGAGGGTGCATGTTCTACTATTCGACAACTTTCCCTCTAAGTATCTGCTCCTCCAAAACCCATTTAAACATTTAATCCACAGTGCAAATAAAGCCTTTGGAGGCCATTCACCCAAAAAGCTGTACAAATACAAGCATCTGCCCAGATTATCTCAGTTTTTCTCCATGGTCGGCCCAGCCCGGCTTGTCCCTAATTCTAACCCACTCTGAAACTATATCCTAATCTCCAAAATCTCTGAATGTAATTTTGGGCAAATGCATATAAAGTTCCTCAATGTTTAGAAATAGGCATAGCCTGGTTAAAGGTACAGTACCCTAGTGGGCCAGAAGTCTACCAGGACTACAAACATAGGTGAATTTCTCCCTGGAAGGCAAATGGGATGTTTTTTTTTTTACAAAAGCCCCTAAAGTGATAATGCATACTGGGGAAAAAGTATAGAATTTACACAGCAGAGAACATTTCCCAACGCTACAACCTGTCCTTCTTGATAGGTCTTGATCCTCAAATTAATACTGAATTCTCCAACTCTATTAAGTAAGTCCACTCCCACCTGGTTTGTTGCTGCCAAGGGCTGAACACGGCTCGTCTCAGATGTAGTCCAGGTGCTCTGGGCTTTTGGGACATGTTGTAAGTAACTGATCACTTACTTTGTTTCTAAGACCAGCCCAAGAAACTCATTCAGTGTTGTGCTGTTATCTTAATATTCCCCCAAAGACAGCCAAGTCACAAGGGAGAAACAATTTAGTAACGTCCTCCTTCGGTAATTCAATTCAGTTGGTGTGAAACAAAGGTATTTTTATCTATAACCTTGAAATTTCATAAATTCTACATTCTTTAAAACCGTTAAATTCCAGCAACTGCAAATCCACTGATAATATTTTAGGAAACGTAAAAAGTTTTAATGGGTGAATGACCCTAATTGCACGTCACATTCTTTGAAATGTGGAAGTTGCGGGTTGTCTGTGATGGGACTGATGAATGTGGAGATTGTTTAAAAGTCACTGATGTTATTTTTTATTGGGAATTTCACCTACTTTTACTGACATGCATTGAAGAGATTGCCACAAAGTTATCGTTTTCTTAGAAATGGAAAATGATTTGAGTTGGAGGCGTTTGCTGAAATGGAGGAAGGAGACAGTTTTTTGTGGAGTGACACATATTTGCCATGGCTCTACCACATTAAGACCAATTTCCATACATTTTCCATGTCATACAACACATTTTTTCCCATGACCAATATTACTATATGAAATTCTTACATTTTAATTGATAGCTTATTTTAATTCTCCAAGATTATTTTTAGTTCCCTAACACAGACATGTATGAAATTATATTTTCAAAGGTTAACTTCAATTGGTTTAGCACTGCGATTCCATAAAGTTTGGGGACTTGCAAGAGACAGTATTGTGCAGAAGAGGCCGAGATATTCTGACTTTTGGTCCCTAATATGACTCAGCAGTCAGACTCAACATTTCTCATAATGCAACTTGATAGCATCATTTGTGAGACCCTCCCTACCAAGAAAATGTCTTTCAAACTCTCTGACCTGAGTTTGACTTTTTGTTAAAAATCTGTAGTCTGTAGTCAAGCCAGACCTGAGATCACCCCCCAATGATATCGGATGATTATCTAAGAATTTAGGGAGCTTCTCCAGAGCCACAAAAAACATTATGAGTCTGTTTAAATAAGTAGTCCTGCTCATGAGTAAACTGATCGTTGTGTGTAAAATCACTGGAGTTCCCCTTTAAGAAGAAAGAGTTTACAAACTTTTCAAATATATGAAAGTCAATTCCTTCCCAAGGAAATAAAAAGAACACAAATGACTTCCTTCAACTTTGTCAGTTTTCTTTACAACCATATGCTGTCTGCTTACACCAGTGCCAGAGGAAATCATGCAAAAACACACACACATCAGCAAAGTTATTGCACTGTTTGTATCAACAACGGTGTGACAATCTGGAGGCGGTGCGCCATATTGTAAGACCGCCATCACTGCATGCTGAGAGCTGCCAAAGCTGCCATCTGGCAGGTGAGCTGCACGCTTTCCACTTGTACCTCTCCTCCCTTTCACTTCTCTCCTCCACTGTTTGTTACTACCTCTCTCTCTCTCTCTTTCTCTTCGCTCTCTCTGTTTGCGTTAGTCTTTCTCACTCCCACAACCTATCTTTTTCTACCTCTTCATCTCCTCTCAACCCCTGTTTACCCCTCTCTGTCCCTATTCTCCACCTCTATCTTCCTGTATATCCACCTCCCTCCAGGCCTGGTTCGCACACTAAAACAAGAGGAAGCATGAAGATTGAAAGGGGGATGAAGGAGAGAAAAGAGTAAGGACAACAACATATCGGTCATGCTTGATGATCTGCAGTATTTTGTTCTCTCGCTGTTTCTTTCTCCCGTCACTGTCGGTTTCATATCGTTGTTTGCGTCTCCTCTCTTTTTGTTGCTTTCTTTCCTGCTCTCTAATTTATACCCTCCAATGCGGAGTCACACTAGTAAATCCACATGTGCACGCACACATATACTACATGCACACACATGCAAACACTATCACACACACACACACACACAATGCACACACAGTAGGGCTCTCTTTCTTCCTCCTCCTCGGGCTGTAGCATCTGAACAGTCATGTTTAATCAGTGTCTCCGTTGGCAACAGGGGTAGTGGTGGAGGGGAGTGGGTGAGGGTTGGAGGCAGGGGGTCGCCAGCTACTGTATGGGTAGTAGTAGTGAGCTGCTGTGCACTCACACACTGTGTAATTGTGTTACATACACTAATTCTCCTGATGTGCTATTGCAGCGACTGTGCGTCGCCTTTGCCCCTGACCCACATCACCCTCTAATGTTCAAATTACTCTAAAATCAATGTCACGGTTAGAACTGGTGGTCATTTAAATCAAAAGCAGTTTTGCAGCTAGAGTTGTGGTTCTGACTTCTTCCCTTTTCCTGTCTTCTCAAACGTACACTATAGTTTATTAATCTCTGTAGAAGCCTGGGATAACACTTAACTCCTGGCTTGTGGGTATTGTTGACAGAGACAGATATTCTAAATTACTTCACCTACACTGGTCCTGCATTGTCTCCAGGGTCAAGAGAATCCAAAATAATGCAGTTTCACCTGCAATTTCTCTGCATTCAAAACTACCTTAACAAAAACTGGTAAAAAATATAACACGCTTCAAATAGAAATCAGTGAACACTCCAATGAACAATTCATGCTTTATTTATTTTTTATTTTTATCAGTCTGACACTACGTTGTGGAAAAATGGTATGACTATATCTTAAAACCTCAGCATGTAAAACGAAAAGTATCTGCATGGCTAGAAAATACAAGGAGTAAGGGGGGAAAATATGTATTTTTGTATTTTTGAAAATCTTACCCTAAAAAAATTGGTCAGCCTCTGAGTTTAGATTGGTTAACCCCTTAACTGCATGTACTAGATGAACACCTTTCATCACAACCCAAACCTCAAATTTCATTTGTTGCTGTCAGAAACAGCAAAAGAGTGAGAGACAGAACTAATGTGGAGATTCATATAAATCCTAAAATTAGCAGGCAACTGATAAAGTGTGCATGACTGGCATGAACATGCTGAGGGCCAATCTCTCTCTCTCTCTCTCTCTCTCTCTCTCTGTTTCCCTCCCTCTCCCTCCGTGAGAGGCTTTACCCACTCTGGAGGGGCCAGGAGAATAAAAAGCTAGTCCAACTGGCCGGCCAGATAAGCCAGACCAGAAAGAGCATACAGAGGTAACACGGGTTCATCTGGTTTGCATGAAGGGTGAGAGTCAAAGAACCGTGAATCTAACAACCACCACCCCTCCTCACCCCCTCTACTTACACTCAAACACACACACACACACACACACACACACACACAGACAGGGGGCTCTAACAAAGATGCACTTGGTCAACAGCATTGTTGAGGTTGGCAGCGCTACAGCCGTGTGTGCTTTAGTTCTCTCGGGCTCAGGCTCCATCTCAGCTCCTGCCCAGCCTTATCAGCATCCCAGTAGCTTCTGTTCTGCCCAGGTTGCCAAGGCTGCACAAGCCCTGGCTGCAGGAGGCAGGAGGCAGGGCAGCACTGGAGGACTCACTATCTCCAGGCTAAATACTGCACTTTGGTATTCTCCTGATGACCACTGATCTGATGCGCTGCCCAGAATAATCCACAAGTGTAAAGAGTTGCGGAAAAATCTGCACAAGCCGCAGGCTTTGCCTAAAGCAGAGTGAAATGTATCCCTGTGATAATGCAATGATTTGCACCAAACCTACACAATGCTCTGCCTCCTGTCTGTGATGGGTGCTGAAGCTGAGGCATTTGCAGTCCCTCTGTCTCCAGAGCATCAGACCACATCTGTTGCTTGCCCCAGGTGGGCAGCAGAGGAATAATTTGATAATTTGCTCATGCAAACATTTCATATAACACCTTGATTCAGAGTACACCGGACGTCTTTCACTACGCCCAGGCGCGTAAAGTCTGCCCAACTTTGCTCTCCTGCACACTGCCGGGCGGCACAGCACTACAGGCTGCTGCTCTGCTACTAACAGTAAAGGAGAGGCTACTCACCTTGAAATAAGAGGAGACTCATTCATGAGTAGCACAGATCCGGTAATTTCGCTGGAATTTTTAGGGGGGGAAACGTCCCGCGTGTCAGCCAGCTTGCCAGCCAGCAAGTGAATGAGTGTGGACGCCAAATTCAGCGAGATAAACTGCCGGTTAATTTATTCTACGCGCTGCACGCGACGCACAGCCAGCCAGTAAAGTCATCTGGACAGCAGTGAGCATCTCTCCGTCAGCGGCTAAGAAGGAGACGGTATCAAGTGACCCTCCTGCCTCGTTCAGGAATTGATCATGTTCTGTAAAAGGCTGCCATACAACCTCTCTCTCTCTCTCTCTCTCTCTCTCTCTCTCTCTCCTTCGGTGTGCATGCCGGTGCTACATGAAGTCACTCATCAGTTCACTTGCACCTCACGTACAGTGTGCGTTTTTAGACCCAACCTCCGTCGCGTCATCCTTTGGCACAACTTGAGCGCACTGCAATACATTTAATGTCCCTTAGTCATTAGGTGGACTCTCTAACGTGTTTGTAGATTTATACATCAAGGCAGATGAAAAATAATCTTTTTTTTAAATATGGAGAAATAATCAATAAATGCATGCATGTAATAGAGATTCAACAGAAATATACGTAGAATTTAGACATATTGGGCCTATAGCCGGCCTATGTTATCAGCAGCGCACAGGATGGAGATAATGTCAGGGTCTAAAATAGGTCTATTTGTCAAATGATTGCTATCTTCATGTTTTTGTAAAATGACTGCCTTCCACATGTACAAAGGGTTGTATTTGTGGCTCATTGTATATTTTGAAGCAAGTATCCATCTACACATCCTCTGAGATAAATGTAAAATGTGGTTTAGAAGAATGTGAAAGGAAATGATGTTACAGCAGCTCACATGCTGGTAAGGCCCACTCCCGCAGTCAGATAGAGACTGAGACAGGACCATTTTTATAAATAAGTCATACAACCTTTCACAGTGCATATTTATGCGCTTTCTTTTCATTCAGAAGACACTCACTAGTTTCCTTAGAAATACTGCCATCTGTAGGACTTATGATGCAACCACATATCCGTCTATCATAAAGCTGTGATACAGAGCTTATGTATAGTATTTACAAAAGAAGCCTCATTATTGAGTTGTGAATAAGAGGGTGTATTGTATGATGCATGGTTATGCCTGACTTTGAAGGGAAACTGTGCACACACACACACACACACACACATATCCATATCCAGGCAGCAACATGCCTACATGAAACTAACACAGAACTGCTTATGTTGCTAAATAGCTCAGTAGGCAGTTTTCCTGGGTCTGTCGGCCAGCTGTCTGCCCCTCATTATTTGCCGTTTGGTGGGTTGGAGATGAGTTGGAGATGTCAGACGTGCTACCTGTTAGGGGCGAGCAGCTCTGGGTGGCCGGTGGACTCCCTCAGGGCTGACCAGATGGCAGCTATACTCCTTACTGGCCCCACGTCAGGCGCTGGGGTTCATGAGGCAATGTGACAAACACACACACACACACAAACACATACACTGTAATGCAAAAACACACATGCCTGCAGGCATACAAACACATGCAAACATACACCTGAAGCAGTCGAATTGTGTCAGTGCTGGAAATAATTATGCTGCATGCATGACTAGAGGGAAACTAGAATGTCAGGTGAGGGGAAAAGTGAAAAATAGAAAAGGCACGTGTGTTGAATAGGCTTTTAGAGATGTGTGATGGTGTGATTTTGCTTGTAACAATTCATTGTTAGAATACTTCTCTGTATGAATTCAAAAATATTTCTCCAAATTGTAGTCTTCTTTATCAGATTCATCAGTGAAGGAGCTATCCATTGTGCTGAAACATACATGACTTATGAGTTTGGGTAAATGCCAAGCTAAACATAATGATTTGTGCTTCTATGAATAACACACAGTAGTTGTGCTGTTTTTCAATGTTGGTCAAGGCAGCGATGAAGACTGAGTGGAACTGAGTTGTAGAAGATTGTTATAATTCCTGCACAAGTTCAATTACACAACACTGTCTAATGTCAGGGCAATTGCAGTTATTTCAAACTTGTGCTATCACTCCTTCAAGAGCAGCACTTGTACAGTGTGTTCAAGACTCTGGAGAAAACTCCCAGAGAGGAAAAGTCACAGGTTAGCTGCTCAAATGAAGAGCATCTGAATGAGACAATGCTGCAGATGCAGAAAACAGACTTCTCTTTGAAATACCTCATTATATCGTTGTAGTTGAAAAAGGCTGTTGCCGATAAAATCTGTAACATATAGCAAAGAGGATGTAGCTATGTGTTTTTCCCCCTCTAAACATATAATGGCGAACAAGGATTGTAGCTAGATAAGTTTTACATAACTATGCATTTCAAATAAAAAATCTTGGTATTTATATTAATCATTAATATAAATACTAAACTAATTAATGTCTGGGAAGGTTCTCGGTCATTCAGAGAAGGTTTAAACTCAAGGGCAACTTGACCTGGTTAAAGGTGCTATGATAAATGTTTATCAAATTCAGAATCAGCTTTATTCCAAAGTCAAAAGGCTAGAAGTACAAAACATTTATTGGGCCAGATCAGTGTTTTAAAATTTTGAATTTCTCTCAATGCTTAAGTGCCCTTTGTTTTGAAACCTTTATTTTACCACGATATGCCCTAATGGGACGTTTCTGCCTGCTTGGTTTCGAATTAAGTCAATAATTATTATATATACCAAAATCACAAATTTGCCTCAAAGGGCTTTACAGAATTTGTCAACCTTTGTCCTCAGACCTATGGATGAAAGATTTAAGGAAAAACTCCCCAAACAGGTAAAAACAGGACAGACAGACATGCAATAGATGTCATGTCAGATTACAGAGAAGTAATAATCATGAACTTAGGTTATGTGGATAGTAAAATGACACTAGACTCTAAAATACACACTTCATTCTTGCCTTAAAGCAACACTATATAACTTTTAGCTGCAGCTGTAGTTCCAATGAGACAACCTGTAGGGGGACCGAAGGGGGAAAAGTTACATTGTGTTGCTTTAACCTTTGTGTTGTCTTCCCATCAACTATGGTCAAAATTGACCCGGTCTGTTTTATAAAGCATACAGTTTAAATTATCACCCAATTCTGTGTTACTGCTCCGCGCCCTGCTACGCCCTGCTACACCCTGCTACACCCTGCTATGCTTTGCAGTGCCCTGCTACGTCCTGCTTCACCCTGCTACATCCTGCACAATTTTTTTTTGACACTTATTTTTGGAATATATGGTCAATAAACGTAATTCATATCAAATTATTCCTTATTTTTTAGTTAAAAACCCTGGATATTATAAATTATTTTAGCTAATAGATAAGATCAGGGGAACCTATGGCATTTATATTATTTTTGGGCAATTTAGTTGAAAGAAACCCATATTTTTGATTATAGAAACTTTGAGAACACAATGGTTACTAATGTCACAACAGGGGGGGGCACTTTAGCCCCTGATCGGTTGAAATGTGATTGTTAGCTTGAGTGCTGCTCTGAAATGAACTCTTAACACTAAATGAAAACCCTAACTGTAACCTTGCACACACTAGAGATGTGTTCATTATGATTATTATGCTGTGGCTCCAGGCTTCTCCCGCAGACAGGACCCAAGTGGAGCAGCCATCGAGATGCAATCTACTTACCAAAATTACCATAACAACACAAAGCTGCGGAAGGCGGCAAAGGGAGGTGCATGCAAATAGCACAACAATGAAATAAGACCGCAGGCCCAATCAAGCTGTCATAACACATAGAATAATAACAACTGAAAGCCATTAAAACCTTTCACTCCGAACCGTTACACCTCACTGTGCAAAGAATAGTATTGAGAGGCCCTCATAGCCCTCATTTTGCCTAAATAGTCACATATACACACCAGGCTTTAACCAACTCACATCCATCATCTCCAGATTATAATGAGACATTCATCAAAAGGAGTCCTGTGCTGGAAAACAATTATCCATTCCCTTGTCACTTGTTCTTGTTGAGGCTTTCCACATAAATGTCTCTTCTCAAAAAATTCAGATCTGTTTTTCCATCCAAAAGAAAAGTAAAACCAAGTGCATTTTTCATGTTGTTTTTCAGACTGGTGGTTTGTGCTTGTGTGGCTGTATGAAATCACCAAAGGCTAATATAGTTTATTCATCTGTGCCATAGACCTCCATTGTTTGCCAAAAACTATTAAAAGCATATCATTGAGCCGCAGCGTTGCACATTTTCTGTCATGAAACATGGACGCTTTAGTTTATTTTAAGTCAATCCCACATACACCGTCCTGCTGCTGTAAATACTCACTAGAGAAACAAATGTGTATATATCCACAGCTGGAAATAGTCCCCAACAATATCATTATTTACTCCTGTTTGCTAAAAACTACAGTGCCCAGCTGGAAGTTTTAGGAGGTTATTTGGTCTTTTGAATCTGTGTCATTAACTTTGAGACTGACTTTTAAAGATCTCTGTCTGCAGTAACCGATGGGCCTGAGTGCTCTCAGACAGACTGGGGAAGTCAGTGAGTCAAGTATTGAGAACCGGGAACACCATTGTTGGTTTTGGTCTTTTCAAGGGATTCGTTGATAATAACAAAAATATAGAATTTTGCCAGCCTTATCCTTTAAGTAACAAAACATTGTCTGGATTAGTAAACATTTCAAAGCATTTGGGGAATAGTATAATTCTGTGAATACACATACTGTACATAATTTCAAAATGTGTTAGACAACTTTAGGACACAGACAAAACAAGTAAAACAGAAAATGGTCCATACCGACATACATGAATAATAACAGCAACACCACAGACTTCATCAAGCAACTGAAAACAATTAACACTCAGTTGAGATAATACGATCACTACTTCTATACTGTCAAAGCACTATGAGGCAACTAGCAGAGGCTGAACAATGATAAATAGAGTTGTTAGCTGAACTGCAGATGATGTGTCAGCCACAACACCTGCTCTGTTATGTGATGCAAAATGGGAAACTGTCATGTTATCTGCCAGACAGACAGAACAGCAGTCAGAATCCAATGCTCACCAACAGCCAGAGAAATACGCCGATAGCTGCTAAAGACCCCAAAGGTACATCCTCAAACTCCCACACTGCAATTTAACACTTCCTTGAAAGAGTTTTCAATAAAAACAATCTACTGTGAGCTTCACAAAGCTGCTAATTATACTGTCATAGCAGGGGTGGCAAATGGTGTAAAAGGAACAAAACCTAAACTGTGAGCAATTAACTGTTTATTAATTAACCCCCTCCTCTCGAACATCTCAATCATAGCTGAGCAACCATAACTACATGGTTTACTACATAGTAAGCATGACAGGTGTGTCAAGCTTTGGATTTCTCCACACGCAGACACTATGGATATATGAAGAGAGCTGATGTATCCAGAGCTGCCAACACAGTTCTCTCATGATGTTCCCATGTTCCAGGCTGATAAAGCCCAAGTTTACAAAAACATGTAAAAAAAAAAAAAAAAGAGGTTACAGGAAACCAAACGACAACTAACTGACATCCCCTTACTCAAAAAATGTGACACCTACTTAAAATGTAATGGAGCGGTTAGTTTACTTGACCTGACGAGTAATAACTTATATTAAAGATATAGTCATCTGTATTGTAGACCTATTAGTTCAGATGTTTTTATTTTTTTATTTAGATTCTTTTATTCATATCTCTGCTAGTCTCGCATTGCCAGACCTTCGTCCACAGCGCTACGGAGGAGGGTCTGGCGAGTCCACACAGCATTCTGCGATGGGTGAAAAACGTGCTCTGGTTTATTGGCATTTCTTTAAACCAATCACAATCGTCTTGGGCAGGGCTAGGCGCCGTATGGAGCTAACTGTGCCACTGCAAAATAGCCTCAGGAAGGAACTTGTTTTGGTGGAACGTGTGTACGTTCAAAAGTTGTTTTAGTCGTGCATGAGAAAACTCAGATTGGACAGATAGTCTAGCTAGCTGTCTGGATTTACCCTAGAGAGATCTGAGGAGCAGTTAACCATAGTCCTCATAAATCCACCAGAGTTTAGAATGTCAATACAAAGAAAGTGGAAGGTAAAGGACATCCGGTCAAAATGAGGGACATCCGGCGGAAATTCCGGCAGCACCTGAACAATCCCGGAAATGAAACGTCCTTGATAAAGACTATATCTCTGCATACCTTATATTATGTCCAGTGGGAAATTTGTCGACAATTATACAAGCACTGATGCTTCCACGCTACTGTATCTCATCCGTTTCCTTGTTCAACAACACTGACTCGATACATTTAGATGAACAATTAGAGACAAATAGCAGAGGCTGAAAAATTATAACTATAGTCGTTATATTATTATATTATATATATAACAAGAACAGCAGTCAGAATCCAATGCTCACCAAAAGCCAGAGAAATACGCCGATAGCTGCTAAAGACCCCAAAGGTACATCCTCAAACTCCCACACTGCTATTTAACACTTCCTTGAAAGAGTTTTCAATAAAAACTAAACAATCTACTGAGCTTCACAAAGCTGCTAATTATACTGTCATAGCAGGGGTGGCAAACAAGAATGCAAGCACTGATGCTTCCACTCAATCTCATCAGTTTCCTTGTTCAACAACACTGACTTGATACATTTAGATGAACATTTAATTATTGTATTCATAAACAATCCTCTAAATTCACACTCGGCCATAATATTCAAACACTCGAGCACGAACTCATTTACACACACAAAAAGGATTTTAGACATACAATCAGAGTATCAGGATTACTGGCTTTTGTTTGGGTTTTTTAAATGTATCTGTGTCCTCGTCTCTGTGGTCTTTATGTATTAAACTATTAGAAAATCGTTGGGCAATAAAACAATTGAAGCTATATCATCTTTTTGACTTGGGTTTCTTTCATGAAGTTTGAATTTCTGTAGATATTTTGTTCAGAATTGCAATTAATTTATTGTTTATTTTTTATTGTTATTGATTTTATGTTGACCCAAGGAACTTCGTGGAAGCTAATGGGGATCCAATAACAAATTATACTTTACACTATACAGATTGTAACTCTACATTAATCCGTCACATTATACAATGATAAAATACAAAGAGAACAACTACAGTATCATAATGATATCAACATATAATGATAAAATAAAGTATTAACCTTAAATCATATGACACAGTCCAGTACAGTTGAGGATAATGTTTATAAAAAGGGTTTATAGAATTGCTGTTAGATATGTAGACCTAAACAAACAGACCTAGATAGGAGTTTAAAGCAGCAAATGTTAAAGCTTTCTTACAGTGAATAAGAACTGAGTCACTGTGTCACTGAAAGTAATAAAATGAAAAAGAAACATTTCTATTTTGAGCCATTGCCAGTGCGGATGTGTCAAGCTTGGGTCTAAACAGAGCTTAGGTATTATACACTCACAACTTTGTGCTCTGTTCACATTCAGCTCACTCAGTTCACAAATAAGATTAAAGCTGCACATTATAAACCAACGACAGAGACCTCATTCACAAGTTCTTGACAGATTAGAAATAGAGCAAAAGATTTAGGAATTTTTTATAAACAATTCACTTCCTCCGCTGATTGAATTCAGATAAAATTGACCCTTTCCTCGGTTACAACCGTTTGTAAATGAAGTTCTCGGATCTGTTTATGTGAGCAAAGTGTTTATCATAATACGATCACTACTTCTATACTGTCAAAGCACTATGAGGCAACTAGCAGAGGCTGAACAATGATAAATAGAGTTGTTAGCTGAACTGCAGATGATGTGTCAGCCACAACACCTGCTCTGTTATGTGATGCAAAATGGGAAACTGTCATGTTATCTGCCAGACAGACAGAACAGCAGTCAGAATCCAATGCTCACCAACAGCCAGAGAAATACGCCGATAGCTGCTAAAGACCCCAAAGGTACATCCTCAAACTCCCACACTGCAATTTAACACTTCCTTGAAAGAGTTTTCAATTAAAACAATCTACTGTGAGCTTCACAAAGCTGCTAATTATACTGTCATAGCAGGGGTGGCAATGGTTGTTAAAAGGAACAAAACCTAAACTGTGAGCAATTAACTGTTTATTAATTACCCCCCTCCTCTCGAACATCTCAATCATAGCTGAGCAACCATAACTACATGGTTTACTACATAGTAAGCATGACAGGTGTGTCAAGCTTTGGATTTCTCCACACGCAGACACTATGGATATATGAAGAGAGCTGATGTATCCAGAGCTGCCAACACAGTTCTCTCATGATGTTCCCATGTTCCAGGCTGATAAAGCCCAAGTTTACAAAAACATGTAAAAAAAAAAAAAGAGGTTACAGGAAACCAAACGACAACTAACTGACATCCCCTTACTCAAAAAATGTGACACCTACTTAAAATGTAATGGAGCGGTTAGTTTACTTGACCTGACGAGTAATAACTTATATTAAAGATATAGTCATCTGTATTGTAGACCTATTAGTTCAGATGTTTTTATTTTTTTATTTAGATTCTTTTATTCATATCTCTGCTAGTCTCGCATTGCCAGACCTTCGTCCACAGCGCTACGGAGGAGGGTCTGGCGAGTCCACACAGCATTCTGCGATGGGTGAAAAACGTGCTCTGGTTTATTGGCATTTCTTTAAACCAATCACAATCGTCTTGGGCAGGGCTAGGCGCCGTATGGAGCTAACTGTGCCACTGCAAAATAGCCTCAGGAAGGAACTTGTTTTGGTGGAACGTGTGTACGTTCAAAAGTTGTTTTAGTCGTGCATGAGAAAACTCAGATTGGACAGATAGTCTAGCTAGCTGTCTGGATTTACCCTAGAGAGATCTGAGGAGCAGTTAACCATAGTCCTCATAAATCCACCAGAGTTTAGAATGTCAATACAAAGAAAGTGGAAGGTAAAGGACATCCGGTCAAAATGAGGGACATCCGGCGGAAATTCCGGCAGCACCTGAACAATCCCGGAAATGAAACGTCCTTGATAAAGACTATATCTCTGCATACCTTATATTATGTCCAGTGGGAAATTTGTCGACAATTATACAAGCACTGATGCTTCCACGCTACTGTATCTCATCCGTTTCCTTGTTCAACAACACTGACTCGATACATTTAGATGAACAATTAGAGACAAATAGCAGAGGCTGAAAAATTATAACTATAGTCGTTATATTATTATATTATATATATAACAAGAACAGCAGTCAGAATCCAATGCTCACCAAAAGCCAGAGAAATACGCCGATAGCTGCTAAAGACCCCAAAGGTACATCCTCAAACTCCCACACTGCTATTTAACACTTCCTTGAAAGAGTTTTCAATAAAAACTAAACAATCTACTGAGCTTCACAAAGCTGCTAATTATACTGTCATAGCAGGGGTGGCAAACAAGAATGCAAGCACTGATGCTTCCACTCAATCTCATCAGTTTCCTTGTTCAACAACACTGACTTGATACATTTAGATGAACATTTAATTATTGTATTCATAAACAATCCTCTAAATTCACACTCCGGCAATATTCAAACACTCGAGCACGAACTCATTTACACACACAAAAAGGATTTTAGACATACGTACATCAGAGTATCAGGATTACTGGCTTTTGTTTGGGTTTTTTAAATGTATCTGTGTCCTCGTCTCTGTGGTCTTTATGTATTAAACTATTAGAAAATCGTTGGGCAATAAAACAATTGAAGCTATATCATCTTTTTGACTTGGGTTTCTTTCATGAAGTTTGAATTTCTGTAGATATTTTGTTCAGAATTGCAATTAATTTATTGTTTATTTTTTATTGTTATTGATTTTATGTTGACCCAAGGAACCTTCGGGAAGCTAATGGGGGTTCCAATAACAAATTATACTTTACACTATACAGATTGTAACTCTACATTAATCCGTCACATTATACAATGATAAAATACAAAGAGAACAACTACAGTATCATAATGATATCAACATATAATGATAAAATAAAGTATTAACCTTAAATCATATGACACAGTCCAGTACAGTTGAGGATAATGTTTATAAAAAGGGTTTATAGAATTGCTGTTAGATATGTAGACCTAAACAAACAGACCTAGATAGGAGTTTAAAGCAGCAAATGTTAAAGCTTTCTTACAGTGAATAAGAACTGAGTCACTGTGTCACTGAAAGTAATAAAATGAAAAAGAAACATTTCTATTTTGAGCCATTGCCAGTGCGGATGTGTCAAGCTTGGGTCTAAACAGAGCTTAGGTATTATACACTCACAACTTTGTGCTCTGTTCACATTCAGCTCACTCAGTTCACAAATAAGATTAAAGCTGCACATTATAAACCAACGACAGAGACCTCATTCACAAGTTCTTGACAGATTAGAAATAGAGCAAAAGATTTAGGAATTTTTTATAAACAATTCACTTCCTCCGCTGATTGAATTCAGATAAAATTGACCCTTTCCTCGGTTACAACCGTTTGTAAATGAAGTTCTCGGATCTGTTTATGTGAGCAAAGTGTTTATCATCAGTTAATTACCCTCCTTGACTCTGAAGGTATTTTGCAGAATGTTGCATCCCCGTAGCATTAAGGAGGGGATAGGCAGACGGTAAGAGCCAATTGTGTGTGAATGTGATATGAAACCACACAGTTCGCCCATCAGTCATGCATTTTCATCAGCTGACATTTGCTGGCATTTTGTGGCTCCCTATTTATTCGAGCGCTTATAATGAGACAAATCAATACTGCACTGTGAATATTGAGAAAACTAAGCAGAAGTGGAAGACCAGAATAAAGGTGTATTACTGTTGAATTCTGATCCCTTACATACATATGGATCATTTTTGTCCTGCTTTAATTTATCTTCCTCTTAAGGTCTCTTATTAGCTTCAAATGTGGATGTTGTGCCTTGTTAAAAAAGAAAAGAACACGGCTGTGTGAAAAAGAAGAAATATTTGACAAATCTAATTCACTTTTTGAGTTACTCTATTTTCATTTTTGCCAGATGGCTCCTTGTATTTCCAAGGTGTCAGGGTATCTTACTTTACGTCTTGGCCTCTTATTTCATTTTTGGTTTATGAGTTAAGCTCACTCCTCTTTTATGGCTTCATCCCTCGCATGCTTGGCTTGAACATGAACTTACCCTGCTGGGATGTCTACCTGTTTGTGGAGGTCATTCCCTCTGCGAACAGGTGGAAAGAACTTGATCTGCGCGCTCAGCATTTCCCCCACATCCTGTGGAGCAGGATGCACTCTTTAAGCCAAATCGCTCTGGTAACCTGCCCACTGCACACATTTGAGCCCTGTGTATGAATACGTCTGTTATTTGGTTGGGGTTTTGTGAAGCAAATTAACTAGATTCTTATCCATTTAAAGTAAATTTAAGAAATCCCATATCTTGTTATCAAGCAGGCAAAACAAAGGCTATTGGGAATGTGTTACAAGTCAGCACACAGGGCAGTGTGCATCATATTTTAAGAGTACTTCCATATTTAGAACATCCGACCCTTTTTTTTTATTAAAGACGGCTTAAAAAATCTTGAATATGTTTGACCTTCTTTACTGGAATTAATTTGCATCTGCCTTATTGGATGAAAGCAA
Source organism: Perca fluviatilis (assembly GCF_010015445.1). Lineage (NCBI taxonomy): Eukaryota > Metazoa > Chordata > Actinopteri > Perciformes > Percidae > Perca > Perca fluviatilis. Next base: position 27,320,356 of record NC_053115.1, read on the forward strand.
TTTCGTGTGCCAAGTAAATTGGCATTTTCTTGTCAGAGGAAGATATTGCATGTGTAAATATTCAGCAGGAATAGACTGAAGCCTTCCCTGTGGCTGCAAAATAATATGGTGAAATATAAAAGTGGGTTCTTGTGTGTAAGAAGGAGTCAGTTGGTGTGGTCAAAAAGAGGCAGAGGACTGCACTGTCGCGGAGTTGAAAGAAAAAACAAAGTGAAGAAAATGTCTATCACTGCCATTTAACCACCAGCTCAGCGAGATTTCAGAATTGCCCCTCTGCAGATGTTCTGGGGGTCGCTTAGTGAAACTTCAGCACAAATGTCGGAGGACATTTTGATTTAATTTGCGCTATAAGAAATGTACCACAAACATTGAGTGATGGTAATTCTTAAATTTGGCTTCTGAAAATGGCTGCTGATGAGCATGCTGCTCTGGCATACATTAGACACTGGCTCAGTACAATGTGTGGCACTGATTAGATCTCTGCAGGGTTTCTCTCACTTTCAGCCCTATTATTGGATTATTTCACAATACACAGGAAGGATGAAGCCTGTGCTCAGAATAGAATGTAATGTGTGCTGCCTCTACCTTGGCACAGGAAATCATTGCACAGTGGTTGAGCAAATAAAAGGAAGCGAGGCTGAGGAACAGACTGTGCTTCAGCTACCATCCCTGGTTTATGGTAAGGATTTGAGAAACCATGTTCATTTCATAATTACAATTTTAATCTAAAGTAAAGCAGAGCAAAGGTTTCAGGTCTAAACTTCAAATTCCTTTTTTTACATATCTCCAATGCAGATTTCTATATTGTTTTCCTGGTCAAGCTGCTTTGAGTTTGAAATCGCCATCTGTGTCTGTATTTATCAGTGCATAACCTTTTTATATTTATATCTGTCTGTTTACATGTAGTCATGATGGCAGTAGGCTTTTCATTAGAAACTAATTGTATCTCTAGACTACTGGTATTTACTGTATACAGGAAATACTATAATTGGACGTAAATAAGACTAATGGCATGTCTACACAGAAAGCATCTTAGCCGCAAACGTTAATGTTCCCCTCAGGATGAACTTTCATAATTCTGGTGATCCTTAACATTTCATCTAGCACCTTCATCAAGTCAAAATTTCAATTTCCCCAATACTGAAATGGATAGTTGGGATTTTTAGAAGTGGGGTTGTATGAAGTAGGCCTACTTCTCCAGAGTCAGTGTATGTATAGTCAAGCACTGAAGATAACCAATCTACTGTTGTGGACAGGGGCAGCAGCTACCAAACAAAAAGAGTAATTTTCCTTGCAGAACATGGGAGTTGCTGGTTAACCGCTGCCTGGACCAATTAGCTTGTTTCTTAGTTCCTAACCCCTTTAAAGGGGAACTGTGTAGTTTTTTTTAATCTTAATTAACCTTAACTGAACAGCTTCGGAGTCATTGGAATGGTTATATGACTTTGTTCGGGTTGAATGGTGGTCGTCTCGCTGCCCCCTAGCTCCTGTGAGCGGAAAAAAACACCCATATAACTTTTGCATCAAGTATTGCGTGATATCAGGTCTCGCGATGTAACAGTCACGGCACTACACACATACACGCCCCCCTCCAGGAACCGGCTGGCTATAAGAACAAGGTAGCGATGGAGTTTTTCACACTATCGTCATGGCTGAGCCGGCAAAAAAGAAGCAGAGCGCTAGGAAAGCATTGTCGGAGGAACAGAGAAAGAGGAAACGGCAGACTGACCGAGCAACTTTTTAAACAGCGTTGCCAAATATTTATTCCGAAGCTGTAGGGGGAGATCTATAGAGAAACCTGCGAGCAAAAAGCGAAAGAAATTGCCAAAACTGCATAGCGTCCCTTAAAATTTTTTTTTATTTTAGACTTTTTTTTTTATTTTCATAGCATAGTATGGCTACTTTTAGTTAAGAAAATAATCTAAATACTTCCTCCACCACTGAAATTAACTTTAAGCACAGTAGATATCCGTATATATTAGTCCTAAATTACAATCTTTACACACAAGCTTAAGTTAAGTCTAATGAACATGAGTTGAGAAAGGCATCAAGTTAGACAAATATATTTTATTTAAAATGCATCACATGATATGAGCAAATGCACACAGATAACCTGTCCTACAAATCATGAATTGTATCCTGTCTATTGCAGGTGTATCAGGATTTAGATAAAATAATATCTGAAAGAAATTTCTCAAATCAAAAGGATTTTATAGTTAAAGTACATTAAAAAACATAATTTCAGGTGTGTTATCATCTGCCTTCTGCTATGCGTTTGAAAATGCAGCTCACTAATGTGTTTATCTGGCACCGAATGCAAAAAAGCAAAAAAGCCCTCTGATGGACATTGTGTTGATCAGGCTTTTACTATTCAGAAGCACCCTATAATTGTATGCAATGTAATGCAATGTCTGTCAAACCTATAGATAGTGAAAGCAAACACACTCAAGTCTTTGTATGTCAATTTCAGCACCACGGACAGCTGCACTCAGTCATCTTCCTGTGCACTTTGTTTTGAAATTGCAGGTCCAAAGCAATCACAAAAGTTTTGATGAGTATATATCTGCTGCCGCAAAGTTCTGATGTGACACATTTACCCACAGAATGCCCTCAGAAACAAGAAAACACACACCTGAGGCCAAATCCATATCTCCTCTTGGAGTAAATAATTACTGCTCTGACAGGCCTGCTCAGCCTTCATATCACACTATCATCCCGGCAGTTCCTTATCTGGTTTGACGTTTGAATGGTGGTGCAATGTGCACATATTCAGAGGTGAGGCTAGCGTCGTTGTGTTTGCTGTCGCACAGAGTCACTACGGGAGAGATGATGACCTGCACACCATGCTTGGCTGAAAGCTCTAATAAGCATAGCCTGACACCCGCCCCAAGGAAGATCTGCAATATCAACCATCTGATCAGCAGGTCAGCTGGGATTTGTATGCTGGGTCTCATCTGATGAATGAATCATTTCCTCTCATCTGTCCCTCAAAACACATCATGTCCAAAGGTTGGATTGCGGAGGACATCAAATACAGACAGGGATGTGAAGAGAGGAGAAAACATAAACACAGTGCTGTCATGAATATATGAAACCCTTCCTCAGGGAGAAACATGTCGAGGGAAAGAAAAAGTGATTTATGTTGGATGTCTTCAAATAGAAATCATTGCAATTGATGCACGTCTACAAACATTATTTTAAGAAAAAAAAAGTACTTAAGTTAAAACATCGTTCCCACGTTGTCTCTCCCTATGTGTCTCTATCTCTAATTTATTTTAATTGGGACCTTGAAGTAATTGGACCTCGTTCCTTGCAAGAGGAGTAATTTTATTTTTGTGAGCGACGGTGGCTTCCTGCAAACACGTTGGCAGCAGTTCAAGCTGGTTTTGTTGTAGCTCTACTCAGTGGGACAAGTTGTTAGACAAGCCCCCCCACCCTCCACTCCAACCTGGTTCCCCATTGCTTCAATAGTCATTGTTCAGGATTTGTTGTTGTGGGTGTAGAAAACCAAAAAAAAACTTAATTCATTATAGAATCTTATGAACTGTTAATATTATACTAATGCAACACCTATCTATAAAGCAATACTTCAACATTTTGGGAAATACACATTTATTTTATTACCGTTTTATTAAGTAAGATGAGAAGATGGACACCAATCTCACTCTCTGTAAAGTAAATATGTAGCTGAAGCCAGCAGCTGATTAGCTAGCTTAGCACAAAGACTAGAAAGGGGGAAAAAGCTAGCCTGACTATGTCCAAAGGTAACAGCATCCTTTGGTTTTTAATGATTAAACATATATTGTGTTACTTAGTGAGCTTTAGAGGGGCTTGTAGACAGAATTTTGGACATAGCCAGGTGAGCTGTTTAGCTCTGTTTTCAGTCTGCGTAAGGTAACTGGCTGCCTGCAGTAGCAATTTAAAAAAATGCTATCAATCCTCTTATCTCAGCAAGAAAGCAAATTATCTTGTTTCACAAAATGTTGGAAACTATTGTTTTAGAGGATAGCAATTAATGTGTTTTTCTTTTGTCCCAAAACCATTAAAATACCAAAACAAACAATGAATTGATACTACTAACAAGTGTTGTCTGTGTAGCCAAAGTCTGATATACTGTAGCTTTTCCTCTGTGCCATTGACCTCCATTGTTTTCCAAAAACAATTAAAAGCAAATCATTGAGCCACACTGTTAAACTAAGTGACATTTTGCATAATTTCAATGATCATTGGCACTGTTTATTTCCAGTTGATCTAACACACTGCTGCCATAAATACTCACTAGAGCACTAAATGAATATTAATCAGCAGCGGAAAATCGTCCCTAAAAATGCACCATTTACTCCAGTTTGAGTAATGTTTGCGCTAAAAACACCAGTGCCTGGCTGTTTAAGGAAATTACTGATCCTTTAAAAACAAAACAAATGTTACTATATATTTGAGCTGTTTTTACGATACTCTTTTAACAGGGACCAATATGCTTGGGGCTGAGTGCCTTAAACATGGTAGGGATGTTGGAATATGAAAAGGATATGAAAAGATGGACACATTGTTGGTTTTGGTCTTTTTATGGGATTTATTGACAAAAGAAAAATATAGAATATCACCAGACTTATCCTTTAAAGAAAACGTGATATGCCTGGTTTGAAATAGCATGTATAGTGAGTGATCACCATTTAAACATACTGTACATGCTGCCATCCTACAATTAACATAGGATTACATGTCTTAATCACAGGATTTCAAGCTTCGACAGCCTGTATCTTGGGTGAATCCACATTCATATTCCCCCACCTAAACGATGATCAACTTTTGATGCTGCCTTTCTCCCACAAAAGCTTCCACGAGTCTACTAATCCTGGGTTTTCTCTGCTAAGACGTGGCGACTTATTATCAAAGGTTAAGCTACCTCGCAGACACAGACCGTAGAATTTAAATTTCAGTTCAAGTTGTGTGAGGGAGCTAATGAGAACTGAGGGATTATCAGAGTTATTGGCCGTGATCAGGTCAATTGGAAGGTAGTCGGGCATCAGGAGGCTGAGTTGGGCCATGATGTCTGCCAGAGGAAGGATGAGGAGGGGAAACAGCAGCAGAAGCCCCAGACTGTCTCAGTGACAAGCAGACATGCTCTGGGTCATGCACAGTGGTAATTCCCAGAAAGGTCACACAAAATGACACCTACCAGCATTAAGCCTGGCCCTGCTCTCTTTCCTCTCTCTCTTCAAAGCTATAATCTGTCTGATTCGTCTTCCTAGCACTGCTTGTGTCATTTCTCACACTGCTTTCAGCCCCACTAATGCCACCTCTGAGAATGAGAGGGCATAAAGGGCAATCTCTGTCACATTCCTCAGATGTAATGTTTTTCCAGCTGCATCGTATCCGACTTGAAGGCACAATCTCTCGGTGTGTGTAACGCCAGGGAAATCAATGAAAATGGATTACATGGTGAACGTGTACTGTATAAATTTCTATTATATTTTTTTATCACCTGAGAAGGAAGAGTATGTGAAGGATTTATTATGGTGTTAGCATTACAATGCTAAAGCAATTTGGTCAGCTCCAGCCGTAAATTGGCTTGTCACATCAGATAGCATTGCCGAGATGAACGGAAAATGCCAGGGAGCACATTGAATTATGAATGATGGGAATTCTATTAACATTTAAATGAGACAGTCATGGGCCAGTTGGATTACAAGTTTTCAGTGTTTATGGTGTGGAATGATGTATCGCGAGGAAATCAGAAATGAATTTTAGCGTGTTATTACATACCCGTGGTTGTTCTTTACACAACAGCAGTTTACTTCTTAATAGCATCCTGATGAAACTGATGTGATAACTAATCATCATGATAGGCTCACTAACAACTGGCCTATCACTGGTTTGGTAAATAAATAAGAGGGAATGGGAGAGCAGCAGCAGAGGGACTCCATAAGTTAAAATTTCTGTTTACTCCATATATCTGCTTTTTGTATGAGAAATGTTGTCATCGTGAGAGTATTTCTCTGAAATCACAGCTCCTGATTCCCCCTGCTGCAGCTCAAGCAATCACAGAAAAACATGTCCAGGGGGGACGGGGAAGGAAAATGAAAGCAGCAAGTACAGGCAATGACCTTTGCAGAATCCTAGCATGATAAATGTCAAAGGTTTTCTGTTTTTAATTTGTCAGAGTTTCCAGGGAAGCCTGACCTATGCCTTCTTTCAACCACAGCGTTCCCATCACAGCAGTCGCTGAAGCGGCACCTCAAAACCTATTACTACCCGCCTTTGCTGAGGCTGGTGCTGTCAAAGCTGCAAATTAGCCCATTTGCAACCTTTTATAATGCACTGTAGCAAGGAACAGCATGTTGTCCATAGGGAGGGCTGACGTTGAACATTGTAAAGTATTGCAAATGTGACAGATTGCAGACAAACCAGAGAATACATTCAAATTTGGCAGGTGTCACTTTTGTGCTGTTCTGCAATCCATTATGCTTTCTTAGCAGATTCTGACCTTTTTTGTGTTATGATGTATGTATAAATACAGTCCATTTAATGTGAGATGTTGATGCAGAAAAACAGCAGTAATACGAAATCAGGGCTTAGTTTGGTACACACATCTTTAAATTCCTTCACACTATGTCATCAACATGAACTTGAAATGACAAATCCAATGAAATCACCTCAAACCTTTGCAAAATATAAAATAAGAATACACCATTGTCTGTATCCACTAAAAATGTGTTTCTTGTGTGTGTGTGTGTGTGTGTGTGTATAATAATAAAATAAAAAAATAAATAAAATAACTGAATTATTACAATTTAGCAAGTTATTTACCTGTCCAACATTATTTTAAGATTGAAAAAAGGCCCACTTGGGGGCTGTACAACAACATGTACACACAACACTGACATATTATCACTATGTCATTACGTAAGTTGATATGGAGAATGTGTTAGCAAAAAGGAGCTTATTTATACTTCTAGGAGACCCAGAGCAACATTATTATTAATTTGGAGTTGGGTTTCTGTCTACCTGATGAATGTGAGGTCAATATTCACTCTTCCTCTAGCTCTGTTGTTAGTCTCTACCAGCTCCTGAGGAAAATATCGGGCTCTTTGGCTGCAAAATGACCCACCTTGCTATGGTCACAAGCTAGTTGTTAGCTTTGTCTGTCAGCCATTGGTACTGGGCAGGTAGCATAGATGAACTTGCATGCTACAGTCTTCACTGATACAGTTGGCTATATTATTACAGACCTGTTGCATTAACATCTGTAATAATAAAAATCATTGAGCGTCTAGTGTATAAACACCTATCCAATGTTGTCAACTTAGACCTTTACCAGATTGCATACAGGGCAAATAGGTCTGTATCTGTCTCCATTCCATCCTGCAACTCCTGTCAGTTATGCACAGGTTCTCTTTCTGGACTATAGGTTTGTTTTTAATATGATCTTACTGTAACTACAAAACATTTTGATAAGTTATACGAACTAGGAGTCAATCACTCTTTATGTTAGAGTTTTTATTTTCTACAGCATAGAACCAGGCAGTCAAAATGAAGACATACAGTAGTTTTCCTCCCCCAGCTCAAAAAGTTATATATATTTATGTTTTAGCTATATAAATTTAGCAGCGGTGACCCACCCCTGTTATATTATTCCCGCCGCTGCTTCAGAATTTTATGAAATGTCTTGAAGTGAATTGTTTTGTTGCTAAATTGTATTAAAAAGGAGCAGTAACGTTAAATCACATGTTTCATGTCATCTAAGGTGTCGTATATACAAGGTGCCACCTGCTCATCAGGTAAACATTCACACAGATTTACACTCGGATGGCGCAGCATCGGGGGCAACTCGGGGTTCAGTGTCTTGCCCAAGGACATTTAGGCATGGTACTGCAGGGCCAGGGATCGAACCACCAACCTTCCAATTGGCAGGCGACCTCTCTACCACTTAGCCTAAGCCACCCCTAGTAATTGTTATTATTGTTAATATTTTGGCACAATGTTTAGTAGCCTATATGAATTGGTCGAGTCATATTTTCTTTGTAAATAATAATAGTAAGTGATACAGTTCAGGTTGCTTCAGTTTAGACTTGTGAAGCCAATGTTATTCTAACCCAGTGGTTCCAAAACTTTTTCGGCGGGGCCCCCCTTTTGTAGATACAAATATTTTTCACGTAAGGCAGACGGTGAAGCCCCCTAGTTTGAGAACCACTGTTCTAACCTAAATGTAGCCAAGAAAAAGCAAAGGCTGAGTTTTACTTGTTAAGTAAATCAAGAACAGACATTTGAGTCAGAGGCTTGATTACTCATTTCTGAAGTAGAAGCTGGAGCAGGGTTCGTCCTACTCAAAGCGTTCTTTGTTCCTGTCTTGGAGTGCTTGATCAATGAATGGCTAGTAATCATTAAAAGACTCCATCTTCCTTATAAATGGACTTTTCCTTTTCCTTTTCCACCGCCTACTCTTTTCAGATGAAAGTGTCAGTGAATGGTGGTCTTGCTTTCAGATCTAAAGGAGAGAGAGGTCTGCTTCATCTGCCTGACAGGGTTTCATACTGTTGGTAAAACCAGCTACAAGCGTTTTTTTAACGTTTCAGAGCATCTCCTATAAAACACAGCAGTTAAAAACAGCAGCACTCTATTTCACATTACATTTCTAATGATTTCTCATAAACAGACCATCAATTATGAACCTGGGCTGAAACCCAAGCCTGAAGATCTGATTACAACGTGTTTGACTTTGTGTTTTTCAGTGTCAGAGGGATGTATCCTCAGAGGTCAGAGATAGAAAGAGAGAAAAAAACAACAACTCCTCCTGTCTCAAAAGCAGCAGAGCTCTTCAGCATGCAGTGAGGCTGCAGTATGTTGACCTTCATCCCATAACCCAACCTCTCTCCCATCCTGAGGCCCAATGGGCTACTGGTTTGGACGTTTGCCAGGGTCAGGTATAGGGCCTCGGTCCTGTGGGGAGTTGATGAGGTGATGTGTCCAATGCCCTCCACTGTTAATGAGTATCTCGTGAAGGACCGTAGGGGGGTAGAGGGGGAAGCCTGAGGTGAAACGGTCTGACACCATCCACGTAAATCGACCAGATGTGTGTGTTTTTGTGCGCGTGCGTGCGTGCGTGCGTTCGTTCGTGCGTGCATGCTTGTGTTTAATATTCCAAAAAATTATGCATTAATGTATTCACTTTAATGTTGCAGCTGGTAAAGGTGGGGTTAATTTGAATTGTTTTATATACTGCTGGGTAGTTTGATCTACTTGTAAAATACATCATCATTTATTAGTTGATTGAAATTCTGTGTAAATCATCCAAATCTGCTGTGTGTGTGTGTGTGTGTGTGTGTGTGTGTGTGTGTGTGTGTGTGTGTGTGTGTGTGTGTGTGTGTGTGTGTGTGTGTGTGTGTGTGTGTGTGTGTGTGTTTGTTTTGAAGGCTGACGGGTGACTGGTGCTGGATGACCTACAGTAGAGGAGGGGTTGTATGTTGATCTTTGCTGTTGGAAACATGTCAGTTTAAAGGACAATTAGAGACAAAGAGCACTGCTGTGTAATTATCTGTGACAGCAAACCTATAAGCAGTTATGTACTTACATTACACTTACAGCATTTATTTAGTAGTTATTTATACAATAGTTTCTAATGATACAACAAGTGCGGGTAAAAAACTAACCTGGCAGTTCTTTAAAGGCTAATCTGGGCATACTGCTGTGCCATTGATCGTCTGGCTTACTGTGGCACTTCTCCACACAAATAAATTAACAAAACCTGTGACAATGAAGAGAACTGGTGGCCTTCGCTGCCTACTTACCTAAAAATATCTTTATTATCATGAATGGAACCATACTTCAGCCATCCTCTTATTTGTGTTAATAATGTTATTATGTGTGATTTACTTATCTAACTAAAATGGAAGGAGTCTCTGTTTGTCCTTCATCCAATTGTCTTCACATTTGGCAGGTGTATAGCTGAGGACCCAGGGAAGTGTAGTGTTGAGTGTGAGCTCTTGAGATCTACGGGACATTTTTTATTAGAAGTGGTTATGTACACACTGTGTAGCATATTGAGAGGTGACGTCTATTAACTTTTGCACAGCCTGCTGTGGCATGCTGGGTAGAGCTTGAACAGAACAGATGAAGAAAGAGAGACAGGAGATGGGACATTGTAGCAAACTCAAACATTGTATGGATGAGCGGTTCTCGAGAAAGCTGCAAGCCGCAATACTGGATGCCAAGCAATCCAAAAAGGCACGTTTTCAATGGGCACTGCACTAGTTTTTTTTTTTAAATGGCTTTGGCTTTATAGAAGTGTTAGGAGTGCAGGAAGTCTTTGACTCAATATATGTCAAATATCTCTACATTTGATCACAAGCCCCAATCTGTGCAATAGTTTAACCAAAGTTTACAGTGCTGGTTAAGGGGCAGTTATTATATGGTGATAACTCATATAATGCACCCACAAATTAATTATTTCAGCCATGCACTTAAAGTTGTTGTTTATATATATATATATATATATTAAATAAATATGGTACCACTGCTGTCTGTCTATATGAATTATATCCTGTAAATAAAGTGAGTAAAAGTCACACAAAGTCACAAAACTCTGCTGTACAAATTAGTGTTTCCAAGCAAGTTAAAAACAAAAAATGTTTTATTAAAGTTGTTGGTTTAAATGTGTATAGGGTTTTGCAATACATAACAGTGGAACACAGTTCACAGTTCACAATCATATTGTGAAATATATTTTTTGAAAAATGTTGTAATAATATTGATTTCAGTCTAATTTCCAAGATTTTTTTTATATTTAGGAATCTACCCTATATCACAACTGCAGGGGTATTATTCAAGTTGCCCCTACATTGCAGTACCATAAAGAATCAACAGGTGGCACTCTCTCCTGCCCCATTTCAAAATACTTAAAGGTACACTGCCTGATTTTGTTATACAGTGACCCAAACTACCAAAATGTTCTCCCACCTCACAAATAATGTTTTCAAAAGTCAATTCCAAAGTAAGCTCAGCAGAACATGAGAAGCAAAATCATCTCAGATTCTAGTCTGTGATTCTGTGATACACTCGATTGATACACTCGACTGATATAAACTCTGATATGGCTGTGTGTGTGCAACACTTTTGTAATTACTCTGACAGCAGCCGCACCATGCACAGATGATTCATCAGAATTATTCAGCCTTAAGTGGGTGGAGTGACACCACTTATTTTGAAAAAGCACAAGGAGACTCCATTTTTCAAGTATGTTGGAGTAACACTCCCTATCATTACATGCCATCAACTCCCCATTCCAGGCAATTTGTCATCTTATATAAATCCCATTAATAGTGTAGGACTGTGTGATACATTTAAGTGCTCTATACAGTATATGGAAACTGAATATGTACTCTACTAAGACTGTTACACTCTGTTACAGACAGCAACTTTGGCTCCAAAGAGGCACAATGTTCTTGTCATTTACTCCATACATTATTCTGCAATTCCTTTCCCCCGTGTGAAGGGTGGCACGAGCAAGATGAGATATGTGTGGCTGTTATGTCAGCACATGCCCGCTTTGTATAACTTTACAAGGTCTGTTGCTCTGAGGCACAGATAGAAATCTACGTCTGTTTAATAGAGCAGTCCAACAACTTTGAATTTAGAGTTGTGTTAAAACACCTTGCTGCATTTAGGCCTTTTTGTGAGAGTTACTTAGGTGGACAACATATCGAGTGATTCATTGAAATCACTAAATGCATCAAACTACTTAAGCAAAATAGATGTTAACGACATTCAGACTACATTAATTGGTTACTGGACAAAATCAGAGACAGCTGAGCTCCTAAACCGGCTCTCTGCGGGATCCTCGTGACAATCAACAGCAACAGTGGCACACTACAGGGCAGAGCCACACTTTGAGTTATAGCTTAACAAACCCCCTGAAGGGAGAATAAAGGAGTTGGACATGGTGTGCACAAGCTAAGCACCTCAACATACTGTTACTGCAGAGATGCCGCACTCTGCAGGCTTGCTCCATCTTGTCTGCATTCCATGGCGAAACTCAGGGAAGTGGCTTGTGGAAAATTCCACCTTTGTAGCAGTTAGGGGGGAAGATGGGAAAGATAAAGGGCAGGATCCATGTTACTGCTACAGGGAATTTGACATGAAGAAGGTTATGTTACCTTTTGACTAAAGGTCTTTGTTGGATCTGCTGGTTGATTTACAACCAATTTTTTTTAATAAAATGAAAATAAAAATGTCAAAGTCTCACATATAGTATAATTCAAATCAACTTTGGGCATTTATTCATAGAGAAGATGTAAATATCCTGTATCTGAGCTGTTTTGGGGCAACTACTGTATGAAGAAACCTGTCTTAATGTCAGTGTTGCATGATATTTGGGAATGTCACTCCGTTTTTAGAGTGAAGTAGGAGTGCTGAATTTTGCATTTGGTTCTGTTTTCAGGCATTTAATTCTAAATAAAGAAATAATTTACTGAGCATGCGGTGGCAGATACAGCTTCACTATGATTTCTGGAATTTAATTCAACTTTTAAACCCTCAGTTCGAGCCTCCTCCATGCCTTTTAACCACAATCATTTTAAGAGATTAAAAATCTGGGCACATGGTTTACGTATTCACACATCATTCAGCATTAACCAGCGTCCTAGAGAGACACTGGATTGGCTCATCGAAAGATAAATCTCTGAAAACTGACAGGTCAGGAAAGCCCATTCCTCCCTGATATATTTGCTTCTCTCTTGAAATGTATGTTTCTCTATAAAGAGAGATCTTGATCTCAGTGAGAATACCTGAAGACTAATAATAAGAAAAAAATTCACCCCTGAGTAATAAATGATAAGCCACATGTTGAGTGAATACTGACGTATAGCACATCCTGATACTTGGATCACATCAGGGCAGGTCTCAGCTTTCAGTTCAGCCAATTCAAACTGTCACTCCCGTCTTTCTCCTGAAAGATTATTATTATTCAGTTATTTCTCAGAAGTTTATATGACAACATTTCCATGCCTGTTTATAGTTTTTTTTTTTCTCTAACTCAGTAACCTAACCTATTCTTTTCCACTCCTTCTCTTTCTTCCTTATATTGTGATACACTGCTGGATAGGGTGTAGTGCATCTTGAATGTCTTTCAAGTCTCAGCACAGCAGTGCATATCTTACCTGAGAGTGGTGGAGTTGCAGCAAGCTGCTGCCCTGGGGCCTCAGAGCCTTCCACCCCACCCCCACCCTCCTTCAGTGTGGTCCATGTCCTTGCTGGTACATTGGAAACAGGCATTATCTGCTATACAGCCTCCCTGCCAGGCATTATGCAGACATTGTAAAGGTAGAGTAGTAGTTTCACTGCTAATGCTTATTTGGACAGTGTAGAAATATATTTGGTTTAGAATAAGAATGTCCTGTAGCCTGGGATGGCCATGTTTTTTTTTTTTCTCTCTGATGTGTGGATTTTGACTGAATTGAAAGAGGCTTGTCTTGTAACATTTCTATAAACTACACTGATTACATTTAAAGGAGTGGTTAGATGTCTATACAGTAAATATGAAGCTATAGCCAGCAGCTGAGCTTTAGAGACTGTTTTTTGTACAGCTCAAACTAAGAAGATTGTGTTATTAATTAGTGATCTTTAGAGGTTGTGTTACCTTTGGACAGAGAAAGGCTAGCTGTTATCTCATCTGGCTCTAGCTACGTGGAACATAAAGTATGAGAGTGATATCAATATTTTCATCAAACTCTTAGAAGCAAACAAACTATTCCTTTCATTTGTTGCCACTTGATTAATCTAATAAAACCAGGCTGTCAGAACTCTAAAGGCAACCATTAAACCCCAGAGCCTGCAAATTTATGTGGATATTAGACTGGCATTTCAGCCTTTTCTACAAAATGGATGTTAATCAGGATAAATCAAGAAGTATTGTGTTCATCATGACAGAACAGGCCAAAGTTTCCCCTTAACTCTGTAAGACTTCTTCTCACCATCTTTAATACAGAGTTCCTTGCTAACATGCAGTGCAGCATTCCAGGCAAGCTGAAACATGACCGTATGTGTTTGCATGTCTGAGGGAAGCAGTTAAACTGGGCGGATGCAAGGTAATGGGTCACACACATAGAACTCTTGAGAGTAACTTGAGAGTGCAAAAAATAAAGTGAAAATTGTGTTAAACTCATGTCACCTCCTGGCAGATATTTTGAGGTAAAGTTTAGAGCATGTTGCTTTTACATAATTGAAATATTTTTCCCAAATGGGCACTGCTCCGAATTAAAACCAGTTCTATTTGTTTTTTTTTACAATCAGTCCTGCACTTTAACAAAAATACTAAATGAGTTGATTTACATAAAAGCACAGTTTTTATGGCATTCTCCATCAGGAGCTTCACTCAAACAGGGAATAAATCCTCTAAACAACACGCCTAAAGAAACATCCCTTTGAAGGAAAAGCAAAGACGGTATCAGCAAACGTAAAAAGGGCTTATTACGTCTGTCATTTCCATAAAATGTGGGTTTTAAAAGTACCCCAGGACGTGTTTATTGCTGACACATTTTCACCAGTAATAAGCCCCAAAGTTTCCAGTTGCTATAGTCAGCCAGAGGTTTTCTTAACTGGAAAAACATCAGAGAGAGTTTATGGGATTAATGACAAGAATAACTTTTAAGGTTAGTGGATTTAATTTATAGTTTAGACGTAAACTAACTCAAAATGCTTTTATGTGTGACTATCAAATTATTTAGAATTGGCTTTGGGAGGTTACTGTGTTGTTGAATGGTGTTTGTTGACACTGTTTGCATGTATTACCTTATTAGTCGTCAATTTGCTCCTGCATTAGTATAACCAGCACACGTTTCTGCACGTTGCACACAGTGATTGTAGTGATTTAGATCATGATGTTGAAAGTTGGCTTTTTTTTTGCAGGGGAGGAGAGGGTTTGGGTTTAACATTCAGTTCCTGAGTGAAGGAGGGCTATATTAGGGTGTGGACTGGCTTCAAGGCAGAAAAGGGGTGGGGTTTAAACCTGCTGCTGCATTGCTATTGGTGGACACGGGGGACAAATATGCCTGTACCTGGTGCAGGTAAACAGACTGACAGACACAGCAGGTGTGGACCGGCTGCCGGGATTTACTGCAACCCTTAACCGACCATTCTGGACAACTTGACAGCTTTTTTGCGTGTGTGGCTTTTGTACAGGTTTGTGTTGTATACTTTGTCTAACTACAGACAAAAGAACAAGAAAGTTAGCATTTCTAGGTTTATTTCTTTAAAAATATGTCAGGCACTGGGCTTTGTTATTTTCCCTGGTAGCTTGTGCAATTTACACATCTTGCTTCATCAAGCAGGTGAGATACAGTCAGAGAAAAGATGACGACAATGTACATTTATCAGCTGTTGCAAGCTCTGTTTCAGCTGCAGAATTAAGTCTTGGAGGGGAACCGTGTGAGCTCAAGGTTGTTGGTGATTTGAGAGTAATGGCAGTAATAAAGGGTTACATTAGTGTGGGTTTGGTCTCTACATGTTTAACAGCACCCTGCATTCATTGAGACTCAAAAGACTCCAGAAGGATGGAAAACGGTGAAAACAGGTCCTGTCTTGTGCAAGGAGAGGCCGGCCCGACACACCCTTCACACACTCACTCACACACTCACTCACACACACACACACACACACACACACACACACACACTCACTCACACATTGAAAGAGACACGAACAACCTGTTATTCATGTATTTGTTCATTTTAACTAATCTGCAACTTCTTTCCCGACAGAAATAGAAAGAATGACATCACTGAAAGCGTGGAAGGGAATCAGCCTTGTCAACTATATGTCATTCTCTGTGACTACTCACCGGAGGCGCCAGCATGCTCGCCACTCTAATGAAACCATCCTTGTATTCTATCCTTCATTCCACCGGAGTCTGTGTAAAGTGTCAATCAGATTTCAGTGGTTTGAAGGGTAAAACACATGGAATTTGTCATCTGGAGAGAGCTTTCCTAAGAATAAAGTTACATTAAAGAGGGTTTTATTGGTTGCAACTTTTACAATAAAGGTGAATGTTACTCTGTGACAAAAGATCAACTTTATTGTATGGCTTTTTATATTTTTTCATGTCAACCTGGTGTTGAATGCAACAGTTCTGCACAAGCACTTAAAGAGGACTTCTCCTCCTCACCTGCATTGCGACAGCAGTTGAAAAGTGCTGCACTGATTGCACTTTAGAGTTATTGCAGGATCACAGAGTGCTCGCAGCCCTCCTTTATGTCTGTCACTCACAGAGGTAGTTATGTCCTCACCCTGCCTCTCTGCCCTTGCTTCACCAAGACATGGCAATTACATAATGACTAAATTCCCACATTACCACATCCACCGCAAACTCTTCAGGGTTTGTGCGAAGACATAGCTTTGTGTCCCTTTAAGTCTACTCTTCTTATTACTGCACCCAAAGAACTCACACATACATTGTTAATATTGTATTGAGTATTGAACATATTTTTTAAGAATATAGCTTTCCCATCAGGTTTTTAAACAATTCTCTGTTGGATAATAAACCTGCCTCATTGGCATTAGCAGATTATATTCAAAGCCTCAATTATAGCTAAATGGGCAACTGGAAGTCATTTGACAGCTACATTGAGCCCCAAGTCACCCAGCTATAATTCTTTTACCCAATTAAGATGGAGAGAACATGAACAAACAAAGCCACATGCTGTAGTGCCAGATCAACGGAGATCCATACAGACCTGTATTGAGTGTTGTTATGACAGTTTTGGTCTTTAATTATAGACAGTGAGACAATAGGTTCCCCCTACCCACAAGTACACCTTCTAATCAGAGCTGCAGGCGCTAAACCCTCATCACTTATTATTTCAGAACATATCTGAAAATACTCATAAACAAGATATTTTAATAATTGATAAGAAAGGAGGCAGAGAAAAGAAGAGTATCTTCTGCAAATCTTACCTCAAAACACAATACGTACAAAGACTGAATGACCTATGCATGACTCACACTTTTGAAAGATTTAGTTTTTATCATCTTGGCTTCCTCTGCTGCCCTGTCAGTAATCAGCTATCACAGTAGGCCTCACGTTGTAGAAATACTCGTGGCTTGCTCCTGAACAGGCTTCTCATGCACTACACACCTCAGCCTGCCATTCACCTTCCTGTTAGATGCAATGATGACCACGGGGCTCAGCGCTGCATAGAGTGAGGAGAAGAATATACGTAGGTCAGAGATCAGCGAAGAACTCAGGGTCTTCCTCACAGTGAGAGTGTACACCCAAAGACCATTATCTACCCCATAAAGAATCACATATAAGGTCACAAGTGCTACCACGGCTTTAGCAGCTCGTTGCTCGGCCCCACCGCTTCCCCCACCCCCACTGTTGCTGCGGAGTCCCTTCACCTGCTGGCTGTGCTTGTAAAGGAAGACCAGGATGATCAGACTGGCTAGGGTCATGAGGGCCATGGGCACCACATCTCTGCCCACCTGGATTGCCCCATTTGCCTCTTTGGACAACTGTGAAGGAAAACTAACAGAGCAGAATTCTACATTGATGCCATGGTCTGTTGGGATGGAGGCATTTTTGGTGCTGAAGGAGAAGAGTATGGCTGCCGAGCTGATGGAGGTGTTGAAGAGCCAGAGGAAGAGGAACACAAAGCCCAAATACTGGGCAACCAAGGTGCGGACAGAGGCCCAGCGTGATCCGGGAGGAGCAACACTCAGACACTGGTACCCGCTCAGTACAAAGGTGAGCCAAATCGAGAGGGAACGCGATGTTCTGTAGATAAAGATCACAGCCTTGCAGCCTACGTCTCCAAAGATGTTGGCCAGGCGGAAGGATGCCAGGGTCTCCAGCAGACAGCGAACACCAACCACCAGGAGGTTGACGCAGGCCAGGTGCAGGACAATGACATCAGCTGGGTGGAGGCGATTCTCCTGGTACAGCAAGAGGAGGAATGCCAGGATGATGGAAGCGTTACCCGGGACTCCCACAACAGTGAGGGACAGATAGAGCATCCCACGGACAAACTCCTCTGATGGCATTCCTGCAGGAATAGAAAAGAGTACAAGGCAACTTTGTCATTGAAATAAACCATGTGTATTCAAAATGATATCAGGAAAGAATTGCTGCAAGTGCACACCCTGACCTGAGAACAGTTAAAGCTAGCAGAGTCTGAAGTGGACCTTGTCCTTGATCCCTCTCTTCTGAAGTAGTCAGTTTGTTTGTGCTCTTATAGTTGCAAACAGGTAAGAGTTGTTGGATCTGTTTTTCATGGTACATTGACTTCTCTTCGCTCAGCCTCCAATTACTTGAGATCAATTCAGATGACTGATTCTGTCCCCTCACTGGGTTTCAGACAGACAGGATAACACAGCGAAAGCTGAGTGTGTTTGGATTCGTTTGCAGAGATCCAACCAGTGGACAGGGAAAATGGTGTTAATGAGGGGATTATATCTATTAGCCGCATGTTTATAGTCAAAAAAAGATTAAAACAATTTCTCAGTGTCACTGTTTCACTGAGTGGAGACTATTGAATACTTTCTTTCTAATTACTGATCCTATATTTAGATTTCCTTATGAGAACCTTCATATTACCTTTTGTATTTTTAATTTCTGCAATCAATTTTAAAAGCCACTATTAAAAAGACCTCTCTTGTGTTGGGTAGTCAAACACCAACACCACAGTGTCCTCCAGTGGAGAAAGTTGAAACAAAGTAAAAGCCAGAGGCTGATCCACTCGGTTTGCGTGATGGATCACCAACAATTTCATTTGTAGAGTCTGACATAGCATTCGATTTATGGTTGTGTAATTCATCCAAAGCAATGAGAGTTCTAAAAATGGAATTAAATCTAAACTCTGAGGATGTTGTAAGGGCAAATAAGTGTGGGTGGACTGCATGATTTAACTGCAACATGTCCCACAGCAGGTAATTGGTAATGAATATTAAGCCCATTTCTCACAAGTACATGATGAGACGTGTCCTCCACTGAAATTAAAAGGGAATATACTACAATATGACCATTATTGAGATTAGTTACATGGGCAATAACCTTTTATATTTTTATATATTTTGTATTTAATAACAAAGTTATATTTTGAACACAATATAAGAGGATGTCATGTATTGATAGTGTTGAGTTGGTTAATTTATATCTAATACAGTTGTGGAATGTAACTCGGCACATTTACTCACTGTGAAAATTTGAAGTACTTGACTTGAGTATTTCCATTTTATGATACTTTTTACTATACAACATTTCAAAGGTAAATATGGTACTTTTGACTCCACTAGTACTGGTAAGTAGTTACATACTGTACAAAACTCATGATCATTTTATAAAATATGATGCTTTGTACCCAATATTATGTAAAGCAGTCAATATTAGCTACACCGTAACCAACTGCAACATTAAAATGACAATAACACATCAGTAAAAAAAAATCCAATAACATATATGCACAGTAGAACTCTCACACAGGCCATTTTACTCCATTAACTTTTAAATTTGTAATGGAGTATTTAAACAGTGTAATATTGCTACTTTTACTTACGTAAAGGATCCAACTTCTTCCTACACCACTGTACTTCAGAACATTTCAAATTTAACTCTATTGTCTTTGAAGGGAAAATTACAGAGCCCCAGACATGACATCCGAAAAAAGAATTGTGGCCACGAAATGCTAATTTATGGCCACAATATACTGATTTGTGGCCACGAAATACTAATTTGTGGCCACAAAATGCTAATTTGTGGGTAGTTATGCCATCCCTTCACACTAATCTGGACACGTTTTCTTATTTATAGTCATCACAGAGCCAGTACCTCAGAGGTCACCATATATTATAAGTACAGTAGCAGTTACAGTGGGGTCATATATTCTGACCGCTGCTACTTGTCAGATATGGTGACCTCTGTTGTACTGGCTCTTTGATGACTCCAAATAAGAAAACATGCGTCCAGATTAGTGTGAAGGGATGACATAACTACCCCAAACAATATTTTGAAGTTTAACTCCTTTATTAAGCAGTTACAGTGGGGTCACATATTCTAACAATTTACCCAGTGTACTGGTCCATTAAATATTTAGTTCTTTTCTTTACAGTAGAATATGATTATTGTTTTAAATGTAGGTCTAGTGTAAGGTTTTAGATAGAGACAAATGTAACTCGTGCATGCAGTCACAAAGAAATACATGATTAGAAACATTTCAGAGAAAATGCACCTTAAAATATTTTATTTACTTTCAGATAAACATATGTTGCTATGCCTGAGGTGGTTAATATGGTCACCAGCAGTTTACTCTCTCCTTAGGAAGCAATAACAAACCGTGAATAATCATACATCTTGAAGTCACAATGTTTCGTTCCATTTTAATGCTGACGACTGCCAAATATATGTACCGTTAAGTCAGTCAAAAACTCTTTTAGAGTGTCTGAATGAAGTGAAAGCATGGATGGCTATGAATGTTTTGTATTTAAATGAGAACAAAACTGAGTTTGTGTTATTTGCTCTTAGTGACTCAGCTGCTGCGGTTCCTGTTGACATGGGTTGTCTAACCAGAGACATTAGCCCTGTGGTTACAAACCTGGGAGTCAAGTTAGACTGGTCATTTAAAACTTTATGCGCAGATTGGTGCAGTGGTGAAGACCAGCTTCTTCCAGCTGAGGCAACTAGCCAAAGTAAAACTGGTTCTATCTCGACATGATTTTGAAATTTTAATCCATGCTTTTATCACCACTCGTTTAGATTATCGCAATGCACTTTACACTGGTATTAGCAAATCAAATATGGCACGATTACAGCTAGTCCAAAATGCAGCTGCTCGTCTTTTAACTGGAACTCAGACTGACTGAGTCTCTTCCTGTTTTTAAATCTCATCTTAAAACTCATTTATTTTCTTTGGCTTTTAACTCGGTTTGAGGGTTGACTTTGAGTTTTGTATAATTGCATTTATTTTTTATTGTTTTATTATTTTGTGTTGTGCCTCTGTTGTATGTTATTGTTTATTTATAGACTGTGTTCAGCACTTTGGTCAACAGTGTTGTTTTTAAGGTGCTTTATAAATAAAGGTGGATTGGATTGGATCTTGCACGCGTGGATGTAATGTATTAATGTTTACGCCGTTCCCAGCCTAAAATACAATTCAATCAAATCATCTCTGTTCATGACTGCCCCTTTAGCTTGATCTGGGTAGCCTATGTGCCCCACACAGGTATAGCAGAACTGCCCGCATTATAGTTAGGCTATGTTGTTATCCCCAAAATACTATTTTGTGGCCACAAATTAGTATATTGTGGCCACAAATTAATTCAATTCATTTTTATTTATAGTATCAAATCATAACAAATAAATTAGTATTTTGTGGCCACAAATTAGCATTTCATGGCCACAAATTAGTATATTGTGGCCACAAATTAGTATTTCGTGGCCACAATATAGCATTTCGAGGCCACAAATTAGTATATTGTGGCCACAAATTAGTATTTCGTGGCCACAATATAGCATTTCGTGGCCACAATTTATTTTTATATTTTCGGATGTCATGTCTGGGGCTCCGTAGAAAATTGTCTTTCAGCCAGGTGAAACACATATTGCAGACTTGAAAGTATATTAAAAAAAAATTTAAAAAATCTATAAATTCTATGATATGACTAGAGAAAAAATGAGAGAAAATTGCAGACAGGTACCTAAACTGATGAATGATCTCTGTAGATTTGATGTGATAGGTGACAGTATACTCAGAGTAATGAAAATACAGTGAGTATGGAGAGTATTCAGACCCCTTTAAATTTTTCACTCGGTTTCATTGCAGCCATTTGCCAAAATCAAAAAAGTTAATTTTATTTCTCATTAATGTACACTCAGCACCCCATCTTGACAGAAAAAAAGAAACAAATGTAGAAATTTTTGCAAATTTATTAAAAAAGAAAAACTGAAATGTCACATGGTCATAAGTATTCAGACCCTTTGCTCAGTATTGAGTAGAAGCACCCTTTTGAGCTAGTACAGCCATGAGTCTTCTTGGGAATGATGCAACAAGTTTTTCACACCTGGATTTGGGGATCCTCTGCCATTCTTCCTTGCAGATCCTCTCCAGTTCCATCAGGTTGGATGGTGAACAGTCATTTTCAGGTCTCTCCAGAGATGCTCAATTGGGTTTAGGTCAGGGCTCTGGCTGGGCCAGTCAAGAATGGTCACAGAGTTGTTCTGAAGCCACTCCTTTGTTATTTTAGCTGTGTGCTTAGGGTCATTGTCTTGTTGGAAGGTGAACCTTTGGCCCAGTCTGAGGTCCTGAGCACGCTGGATGAGGTTTTCTTCCAGGATATCTCTGTACTTGGCTGCATTCATCTTTCCTTCAATTGCAACCAGTCGTCCTGTCCCTGCAGCTGAAAAACACCCCCATAGCATGATGCTGCCACCACCATGTTTCACTGTTGGGATTGTATTGGGCAGGTGATGAGCAGTGCCTGGTTTTTTCCACACATACTGCTTAGAATTAACGCCAAAAAGTTCAATCTGGGTCTCATCAGACCAGAGAATCTTACTTCTCATAGTCTGGGAGTCCTTTGTGTGTTTTTTGGAAAACGCTATGCAGGCTTTCATATGTCTTGCACTGAGGAGAGGCTTCCGTCGGGCCACTCTGCCATAAAGGTGGAGGGCTGCAGTGATAGTTGACTTTGTGGAACTTTCTCCCATCTTCCTACTGCATCTCTGGAGCTCAGCCACAGTGATCTTTGGGTTCTTCTTTACCTCTCTCACCAAGGCTCTTCTCCCACGATTGCTCAGTTTGGCTGGATGTCCAGGTCTAGGAAGAGTTCTGGTCGTCCCAAACTTCTTCCATTTAAGGATTATGGAGGCCATTGTGCTCTTAGGAACCTTGAGTGCTGCAGAAATTCTTTTGTAACCTTGGCCAGATCTGTGCCTTGCCACAATTCTGTCTCTGAGCTCCTTGGGCAGTTCCTTCGACCTCATGATTCTCATTTGCTCTGACATGCACTGTGAGCTGTAAGGTCTTATATAGACAGGGTGTGCCTTTCCTAATCAAGTCCAATCAGTTTAATTAAACAGAGCAGGACTCCAATGAAGGAGTAGAACCATCTCAAGGAGGATCAGAAGAAATGGACAGCATGTGAGTTAAATATGAGTGTCACAGCAAAGGGTCTGAATACTTATGACCATGTGATATTTCAGTTTTTCTTTTTTAATAAATTTACAAAAAATTCTACATTTCTGTTTTTTTCTGTCAAGATGGGGTGCTGAGTGTACATTAATGAGAAATAAAATGAACTTTTTGGATTTTAGCAAATGGCTGCAATGAAACAAAGAGTGAAAAATTTAAATGGGTCTGAATACTTTCCGTACCCACTGTACATGGTTACAGTAAGATCAGTTTGTGTTTTCAACTGAGCATTATGTTAAAAGGATATTAGAAAGGCTAGAAAAGATATATTGAAATAATATCAAAGCTCGTGGGAGGTCAATTCTGCTCCCCTTCCCTTAAATGCAAATAAAGAGTCTAAGGCCCATCAATCTCAGACGTGAGACTGCTAAGCCAAAAGCCTCTTAAACCACATTTTTGCTGTGGGACAGATTAACTGGCACAGTGAGGGGTTCACTGAATATTCCCTCTTCACCAACCGAAGCCTTGCCAGCATACTTAAAGGTGCAAAAGGTTAAAAAGTATACATATCTCTGAACTAACTTGAGTTGTATCTAAACTATTTTATCTATAAAGGCATCCCTTAATCAGGAGTACAATATGATGTGTCTCATATCGTATTGCATGCACAGAAAAAACAAGACATTCTGCATGTAGTTGTTGACTGAACTGTATTAAACTATATAAAGGTAAACTTCACCTCTAATGATATTGTTGTAATGGAATTAGCTAATGTAAAATTAAAACTGAATTAGTGCTATGGGGAAAAAACTATTTACATAAGCTATAAACAAAGAAATAAAATCTCATGTCAAGGGGATTAAAGCCCAGATTGCAGCGTACTGTACATGATGCAATCCCCTGAGAAGGACATGCTTGAACTTGCCATTTTAATTAGCTCTCCGAACATGTAAACATGTAGAAAAAAGACACAGGAAAATAACACATCTTCTGATGCTTTATTCCAAAGCCGTCTCCCAGGAGAAAACAAGCTTCTCAAACAACGTTACAGCACACAGACCCAGTCTCAATTTTGCAACTGGAAAATCATAAATTGACCAGTGTAGGTTTCATCACTTTTGCCATGTACAGTTTATAGAGATAATGCTGGAATACCTTGATAGAAATTGCAAACTTCTGTTGTAGCATGTGTCAGTGATGAGAGTTAAGAACATAAATTAATAATAGCTGATTGTCCCTATGCCCCCAATTAGTAAAGACATGCATTGTTATATGGTTAATTGTCTTGCTCCTCTGTGTCTTTTAACACGCTCCCAGGACAGGAGGGAGGAAAGGAGTGCAAACTGAAGCATCAGCTGTGCATGTCAAAGCCTCTTGATAGCTCATTCAAGGCATCATCAGGCTGCTTTTGCATCAACAATAACCGCACACCATTGTCTCTGCGGGGGTTGTTTAAACTGTTTTTTTTAACTCCACAGGGAAATAGCATTATAATATTTGACTGACGTGCAGTTTTTCTGTCTATAGAAGCTGAAAACTGACATGTGGAAGTTAAGAACAGGAGAATAACACTGAAGTTTAGAATTCACATTAGTCACAGTGTTGTGCAAGTTACTGAAAATTAGAAATTAGTTACAGTTACTAGGTTTTACTACATATAAAAGTAATTATTTAATTGAATATCTCCTTCAATTCTCTTATTAATGCACACATAGCTATTTTATTTTAGTGTCACTGTGGCACAGTGTGGGACAAGACAACTGTCAAATTTAATAAAACAATAATAAAGCAAAAAAGCTTTTTTTAATAGTCTATATTGACAATGTTTCACTTCCGGGATTGTTAGGTGCCGCCAGAAATTCTGCCGGATGTCCCTCATTTTGGCCGGATGTCCATCACCTTCTACTTTCTTTGTGTTGGCATTCTAAACTCCGCTGGATTTCTGAGGACTATGGTTAACTGCTCCTCAGATCTCTGCAGGGTAAATCCAGACAGCTAGCTAGACTATCTGTCCAATCTGAGTTTTCTGTTGCACAACTAAAACAACTTTTCAACGTAAACATGTTCCACCAAAACAAGTTCCTTCCGGAGGCTATTTTGCAGAGGCACCGTGGCTCTGCCTGGTGCTTAGCACTGCCCATGACGATTGTGATTGGTTTAAAGAAATGCCAATAAACCAGAGCACGTTTTTTTTCTCCCATCCCAGAATGCTGTGTGGACTAGCCAGACCTTCCTCCGCAGCGCTGTGGAAGAAGATCTGGAAATGCAAGACTATGTTTTGATAGACCTATTTATTGTAGCCTTGACAGGCATTCAAATCAAGCAACACAAGTCTGTTTTTAATATCGAATGGCAGACATTTGACAGTCATTTTCTTTTAGTTCAGTTGCCTGAACTGTCAGCCATTGTGTGCAGTGACAGTCAAATTGATTGATTTACAGTACATGATTCATTGTGCCATCTCCGGTCAGGTTGACGTTTAGATCATACCCCGGTAAAAATCCTGGGAAGGTTGCGTCTGCAGCCATCATTGCAGACCAACGCAGCTGTTTGTCTGCAATGATGATCAACACAAAAGTAACGAGTAGGAGAATTTAAATTTTAGTAATTGTATTATATTTAATTTCATAATTATTTACATTTTATAGTTACCGCCAAAAGTAGTGGAATTACAGTAACATGTTGTTACTTCCAACACTGATTATTCATATGGCCTAAGGCAGCTCAATTATTAAAGCTCAAATTAAACAATTTTGCTGACCACCACCCAACCTGCCACCACACAAATTTTGGGGCTTTTATACTAGTCACCTTACTTCCTCGTTTGTTCCTTGGTTTGCTCCCGCATTAATTACTACGACAATTAGGGGTCATCACCTAACAACAAGCGTAAATACAGTATCAGTTGTTATAGCTGCTTGCACATTCAACATAAAGGCCTTCAGACGTTATTTTTGTGAGGACAGTCTATATATAGTCTATAATACGTGGAATAAATACAAATTACAGTGCATTACTTTTCGTAGCTATACGTACGAATGGTTCATGAGATCAGCCTGTAGGTTTAAACAGGATGAGTGATTATAAAAAGCAAAATCTGTTCAAATCAACGTTCATAAGGGCACCTGACTATTGTTTAATTCAGAATTGAAAAAGTATGTGCATCCTTCAGTCGTACTATATTCCCTTTGTGGTGCTTTGTCCTCTGAGATCGCCTGAGTCAGATTTAGTTGGTTGCTTTAATTTACCAAACTGGAGGCTGAACACTGCAATGCTAGCCAATGATCTCAAGGGGCATTTAAGACTATAAATTGCAATTACACAGGCTATTGAACATTCAATGCACAATAGGCTATACTTTTCATCTCAACTTCAGGTGAGCACAATTTCTTTACAGAAATACATCAAAGAGATTACATGATTATATTTTGGGTTTCTTTTAAAGACTCTGGTAACTTGGAGGATGTTTCTTGTGTGCAGTGTATTCACGTCAGATTTGATTCTCTGTCTGCTTCTCAAATCATTATCACTGCAGACCTTGGTGTCATGGATCTGTGTGTGACCATCAAAGGGGTCTCCTTCCTCCTGCAAACAGGTGTGGGCATCTTGGGGAACACTGTGGTGCTGCTGGCATACGCCCACCTCATGTACACCGAGCCTAAGCTTCTTCCTGTCGACATGATCCTGTGCCACCTGGCCTTTGCCAACCTGATGCTGCTACTGACCCGCTGCGTCCCCCAGACTATGACTGCGTTTGGGATGAGCGACCTGCTAAATGATCCAGGCTGTAAGGTAGTGATCTATGCCTACCGCATTGGCCGGGCTTTGTCAGTCTGCATCACCTGCATGCTCAGTGTGTTTCAGGCGGTCACCATCGCCCCCGCTGGACCCCGTGTGTCCAAGTTGAAGCCTGCACTTCCCTCCCTGGTCCTCCCTACCTTTGCAGGACTGTGGCTCCTCAACATGGCCATATGCATCGCGGCCCCTTTCTTCTCTATGGCTCCACGTAATGGCACCGTCCCTGCCTTTACCCTCAACCTGGGCTTCTGTCATGTGGACTTCAGAGACAACCTGTCCTATATAATTAATGGGGTGGCTGTCTCTGGGAGGGATTTTGCCTTTGTCGCTCTGATGGTGGGCTCAAGTGGTTACATCTTGCTGCTGCTCCACCGCCACAGCCGAAAGGTGAGAGGGATCCGTCGCTCTCAGGGCGGTGGGGCAGAGACCAGGGCGGCCAAAACAGTGATCACCTTGGTGGTTCTGTACGTGGTCTTCTTCGGGATTGACAACATCATCTGGATCTACATGCTGACGGTGGCGAAGGTGTCACCAGTGGTGGCTGATATGAGGGTGTTCTTCTCCTCCAGCTACGCCTCTCTCAGTCCCTACTTTATAATTTCCTCCAACAAGAAGATCAAGGCGAAGATTGTGTGTGCAGCTGAGCAAGACCAACCGTCAGTGGACAATCAGGAGTCAAGAGACAAATGACCCTCTTTCCCTATCTTGACAGGCTGCTGACTAACAAGACAGCAGAGTTGTACTCTCAGACCTTATCATTTTCAACACTGCTGCACAGATGCCTGAACAATGGACTCTTAGAAAGTAGTACAAACAGTAGTGACTTTGCAATTGTGTTACAGGGTTTTCTCTTACATGTATGTAGCCTATAGGCCTACTTTCATCAAAATCATAAATATACAGGTGTCTGTACCTGCCATGTGGTTTGTGGTCATTTTGTATACCAGAAAAAAACACATAATTATCATCCTTGGCATTAGAGCTAAAACAATTAGTTAGTTAATTAGTCAATCAGTAAATAAATCTGCATCAATTTTTAAAACTGATTCATCATTTAAGTAATTTTACAAGCAAATGTGCCAAAAGTCATGGGATTTGGAAATTATCCACCAGAATTAAATTCCTGGCATTGTGGAAATAGTTCTAAATGTGGAAAAAGACAATTTTACAGACTTTTTTTGTGGTGGCTAATAAACCTTTTATAGGGTGGTTGCAGTATTTCTAAAACCGTGGTCCTGAATTTGAAGATGTCACTTTGGGCTTAAGGAAATGTTATAGACAAAATGATTAATTGAGAAGGTAATTGTCAGAATAATTAATAATTCAATGATATTGATATATAATATCATCATGTCTGATTTACTTTCTCTGTGTTATTTTTGCTGCACTCTGATTGGCTGAACGTTAGGAATAATTTAAAGAATATGGGTTTGTGTTGTCCGTGGAAATGCTTCTCAGGCAGTACCTTCCCTTTGCTAGTGTGCGAGAACCTTCATCAGTCAATGTTTATGTTAAAATATAAGGCACAATCTGTTAATTTGATGTTCATGACGATTTTAGCATTTATTGTCTCAATCTTACCCACGGAAAAGGATTCTGGATGCAGCCTTAGCGAGCGCGAGCTCAGCCTGAGAGACAATGCATAGGGAATACCAAAATCCACACAAGCACAACAAAGCCACAAACGCAAACCCCGAAAAGGGGAAGCGGAAGAGCCAAATGTTAAACAAAACTGAAATTAGTGAAGTTCAGGGTACCTGAAATAATTGTATCGGTAACTAGACACAGGCGTGTGAAGAAACAGTTTAGAAATGCAACATTTACAAGTCGTTTATCGCGTCGACAAGTGTCAGTTGAGGTAAAGGTGTGTTACGTTAGCTCGTAACGGTAACGTTAGCTAGCTCAGTTTAACAACAAGAGGCTGCAGCGCTCATGAAACCGATGGAAAGAAAGTATTTATCGACCAGTTTGTTATGATTATTAAGGCTGTCCTCCAGTTTGTGTCAAACCAACCCGTACTGTTTCATTATAGGTAAGTTACTTTAGCTTCTTGCTAACAGGCAGCTACTGTTAGCTAACGTTTACTTACAACGATTTAGTGGAACGTAAACAGATGCTTGCTTCGTAAATAAACTAACGTTACATCTAGGCTAGCTACACAATGCGCGTAAAGCTAACTTTGTATTTGTTTTTCTCTGTTAACCATTGCTTTTCTTTGTGTTGCTTTAATGCAGTGTTAGAAGAAGTTCTCATGTATTTTACATAAGTACGTTAAAAGTAGCAACACCACAGTGCAAAAATACTCTACAAAAGTCATGCATCCAAAACCTTACTTAAGTAAAAGTATATTTGCATTTAAATTTCCCTAGTACCAAAAGTAAAAATATCCAAAATGCAGAATGGCCCATTTCAGAATAACATACATTTCAGAATAATACATATAATATCACTGGATTAGTAAATCATGTTGCAGCTGGTTATTATGGATGATATACATAATATGTATATCATCCATAATAATGCATTATACTTTATTTGTTGATTATATTTTGTTTTAATAATCTCCATCTGTAAAGTAACTAGTAAATGTTGTCAAATACATATAGCGAAGTAAAGTAAATATATTTCCCTCTGAGTTGTAGTGCAATAGAAGTATAAAGTAGCGTACAATGGCTATACTCTAGGGAAGTACCTCAAAATTGTACTTAAGTACAGTGCCTGAGTAAACATACTTAGTTACATTCCACCACTGCTTTTATGTCAGGTTTAATGTGTTTGTGCCGCTTTTTTGTTTAGTGAACAAATCTGGATTTCTGCCCAGTCCTCTCTGTCTCCTGTACTCTGTGAAATGGCCTGACTGCGAATTCACTGGTTCCAGCATCAGATGACAATGGCCAGAATAGCCTGGTATCAAGAGAAGGTAAGACAAATGTTTTTTGTTAAAGACCTGTTTTAAAAGCTTACATTCATTTTATTTATTTAAATGTATCCAACAAACCAAATGTTATACAGGCATGCCATTTAAAATGTGAATTTTGTGATTTTGGCACAGAAACAGCTATACATTTATGTTTATATGAAAATCGTATGTATCGTGGTTATTTTTTTGTGTGCCGATTTTAGAATCGATTCTTTTCCCTAGAATCGTGATTTATTTAGTTTTTTTCGTCTTTTTTAAACCAATGATTGACCTAAATATTTTATGTTTATACGGTACCGCCGACGGCAACTACATCGGTATCCAGCAAAACAGAGTGAAAGCAGAAAATGCAGAAAATCTGAAGTTATGTTCTTCTTTACAAATTAAATAAATGTCAGACTGACTGACACGCGATGCCAATCTAATCTTCTTAGAAAACAATTAGTTTTAGAAATGTCTCACAATATATTGTCTCTGGAAGTGTATTGTTCAACTTCTGTTTTGTTAAAGAAGGAAAAGGAAAATCGCAATACTATCAAATCGCAATACTTACAGAATCGCAATAAATGAAAATCGCAATACAAATCAAATCGGCATCTATTTATTGGGAAACAATCAGATCGGGACAAAAGCATATCGTCCCAGCCCTAGTTATAAGTGTATGTGTGTGAAATTTTGGGAGATTTATGTAGAAAATGTATTTAAAAAGATGTGTGCAACTATTTGATTTTTTTATGAAGAATTTGATTTGAGATGGCAAGTTTTATATTAATAAATCGGAGAAAACCCAGCACACACCAGTTCAAGACTGAGATTTATTGATTTATTGTACTAGTTTATTTGACAGGACTACTGCTCATAGATATACAAAAACACCTGTTTTTCCTGTGTACCTTTTCTGGTTTTGTATGACGTTTTGTGTACAAACCACAAAAAGTTGGAAAAACAGGTGTGCCCTCTTCAACAGGTTATGTTGAAACCTGTAGGGGGATATTTACTGAGGCTGCCAGGGGAACAACATTGTACACCAATGTCATTTTTCAACTCATGTTACAGTATGAGCTTAGCTGCATTTCACAAAAAGAAATACTCCCATTTTTTCATTTTTAAATACATTCCAGTTTATTTTCGTGGCAGTTTTTACAGCCATACACCTCAATGCATTTAATCAGACTCTCTGATCAGCTCTGCCTCTCTTTACAGAAACAGATATAAAAGCATTCTGTTTTCCCTTTAATTGAAATATGTTTCCATAAGCGTGAGCCCAAACATGCAATTTTAAACCGTTTTAAACTTTCCTTCCATTTTAACTGGGCAAAACCTTGGCGCTGTAAATATGGACAAACTCAATTTTAGTAAATAACCCTCTGGTGCTTAATTTGTATGAAAATGATGTTATGTTATGTAATGTATGAAGTTCTGTTGTTGCTACAGATCGGGGCCTATGATCAACAAGTCTGGGAGAAATCTCTGGAGCAGACAGATCTAAATGTGAGACACCTGCAAATGCCTGCAGAGAAGGGAAATATTTGTGTATTTATCTTGTGCATTACCACTAAATCAAAAATAACACTTGCCATTCATCTAGGGCTTGGACAGCAAACCAAGGAAGACGGGTCACATCAAAGCAGACCTCATCGATGTCGACTTAGTAAGAGGTCAGGCTCAATAAAGAGTAGTTCTCCGTCTGTTGTTAAGTTTGTTTGATCACAGATACATTTACAACATCTGCATACACACAGCTACACACCAACAAATACAGTTTCTGCCTCCCCTGTCAGTTAATACCACCCCAACCTATGGAATTGCTGCCTGTGTATATGTTCTGTTTCTCTAACTTCTGTTAAATTACCTGTTTTCTTTTGTCTTGCGTCAGCCCCTATAATTATAGTAAAATAACAAAAAGGCAACAAAACAAACTTTGTATAGTCGAGAGATAGCCTTATCCAAATCCAAATCAGTTTTTTGGCATATTCAGATTGTATCCAGATTCATTTTCGAAAGTCTGGACGGGAAAATCGTATCCAAACTACATTTAGAGGTGTTTTTTATTTTTTTATTTTTATTTTTTATGTGATTCCAATCGGATTTGTACAGATGCGTCTCACTCCAGAGGCTTGCACTTGCAAATAATGGTGTGGACAGTTTGTCTTAAAGATCTGATTTGAGAAACAATTCAAAATTACCTGCAGTGTGAACTTAGCCATTGTCATAGCTATAGTGGTTTTAATGCAGCTCTGTAAGAGATTTTCTCATTCCTACCCTTAGGATCAACTTTCAGCAAAGCCAAACCAGACAGTCCCTGGACAGCTCTGGCTCGAAAGGGTCTGGTCAGAGTGCTGCTGTTCCCGTTCTTCTTCCCGTGGTGGATCCAGGTGACCTCCAAGTCCATCTCCTTATGTATCCTCGTGCTGTACTTCATGCAAGGTTAGCTCACTATTTCTCATCTAATTGTATTCATACTGGAGCTGTAAGTTTCTCAGAAAACTGAATTTGAAAATGAATTTATACATTTACATTTACCTAACAAGTAAATGTAAATTTACTAGACAAGAACTAGGGTACAAGTAACAGACTACACACTGCAAACTGACTCATTCTGTGTTGTCTTAACACTATTCATATTCACGAAAGATTGCAGTCCTGCTCATACTTTTACTGAAGATATCGTTAAAAGTCACTTGAGAAGAGATTTGGAAGAATAGTAATCCCTTCATGAGCCTCTTTTATGAAACCATTAACAATCATTCATGTGCTGTAAGATCCACAGAGAAGAATATGGAGCCAAGCTGTAATAAATTAACAAACATGACGTGCACATCGAGTAATGGTTTTAAAACTAACTTACAAAGTAGAGAGAGAATCTACACACTTTATACTCCTGTATACACTATTGCATCAGTGACATTTTGAGGGTGTGTCGTTCGATCTTTTTGGATTTTGTCTTTGCTAAGCCATTGAAGCACAATGACACTTGGTCAATAAAGGAAATAAATACAGTATCTGGTTTTTGATATGTTCTTGATTCCGTATCTCCATTTGTCACAGTTTACATTCAGTTATGTGCAACGATAAACGTGTTACCCATCACATCTGAGCAACACAGAAAGACCTCATTAGTAAGAAAAATTCTGTTCTAATGGCTCCCCTAAGAGACCGTTTTGTTTGCTGTTGCCAAATGTTTTGCTCCCCTCAGTGGCAGCAGTGGTGCTGTACTTGGAGGTCCCTGGGGCGTGTGCCAGCGAGGTGTTTGGGCCAATGTGTCTGATGCTGCTGCTGGGTACCGTACACTGCCAGATTGTGTCGACTGAGTCCAGCCGGTGGCCCTCAGGCAGTCCAGCTGCCAGCCGCACCACCAGCCCGACTCGCAGACGGAGGTGGTTTTCTCATTGTTAGGCACTGCACACTCATTTTAATTTACAAACACACTCTCACCTCTTGGCACATGCATAAGCTACCACATTATGTACACAACCCTGAGCATGAACTTCAAATTAGCACTATTTCTTTCTCTCAAACAACTGATTTGACAAACCTAAAGTTATTCTATTCAGTAAAGCCTCTCTGATACTTTCAAAATTCTCTCACTCACTCCTGTGGTTTTAGCTCATTTTGTAATGCCTGCTGTAGCTACACTCCCTCGTATTTTACTGTTATTTTTATTCTGTCTCCTTCAGGCCCAGGAAGGGCAGAGGACTGAAAAAAACAGAAGAAAAGAACGGCAGCAGGGACACAGAGCAGCAGGAGCAGTTTGAAGAAAGCCAGCGATTGTACAGGAAAGAAGAAAGGAGGGTACAGTCACTCATCTCGTCAGTCTCAGTACTGCTGTATCAAGCAAAGAAGGAACTAACTTATGACCGCAGTAAAAAGTAATGGTCAGAATAAATAAATAAAAACAGTCAATAAATCCAGGTAGGCTGTATTGGAAAGAAGCTAGAATTAAACTCTAGGTCCACTGTCGAAATGTAAGCATAATTTGACTCCACTCTGCAGGTTTGAGCAAAATGTAAATTCAGCAGCTTTTCGATGTACAAATACATTCAAGTGTATCTAAGTCTAGCTTTACTGGCCTAGTGTGTAATGTGGGTCGCTTTATATCACACAATGGTAGTAAAGTCTTTAGCATTTGTCAAATTCCTGCATGTTTTGGAACACATTTTTAAAATGTGTTTTCTATCCGGATATCCTCTCAAAGACCACAAGAAAGTCATTTGGGGCATCGGATGAGCTTTCCAGTGAGGAAGAGGAGGGGTTACAACCAGTGGAAGTAATTCTTCCAGTATCTCATCAAGAGAGACACCCTGCTACAACATGGCCGACATCTACACCAGTGTCTTCTGTTAGGAAGAGAACTCTAAAGTCGAACTCCAAACTCACATTAAGACCTCAGGTAAACCTCATAGTTACACTGTGTGTTAGGCCCCATTCTTACCTGGTATATACATCCATCTTGAGTGACTTGATCACAAGTGGCCAGCTCTAAGTACGCGTAGGTACACCTGGCAGTAAAATGTGTCTCCAAATGCGCCTTGAGTGACCACTTGTGATCGGATCTCACTTCCCGGCTTGTGTGTTGTGTGTAAATGTGTTGTTGTTACTCTCACATATATCCTACATCAGAAATGTGCGATGACTAATGAAAAAGCACTGCTTACAGTAGCTTCTAACTGAATCTCTGTGGTTTGAAGTTTAGTTTCTATATCTGCTTTATTTTACCGTTTCATGTTGGCTTATAGGAACGCAGCCATGATGTTCGGTGCATTGTAGACACATGCAGACACTTTTCTGGAACCACTTGCCCGTCGGTACCGACACAAGTCTACAGAAGCGTATGTCCAAGTTTCCACCGCATTCACCGTCAGGGTCGTCAGCCGGCAGAGAGCCGTCCTTAATTACTTTGTTACTTTTGTTTTAATATAGTTTTATACTGTTTAACTGATAGCATTGATCGGTCAAAAGTCTTATTGACGGTTAAAGGTGCTGTAGGTAGGATTGCGAAGATCCAGGACTTAGCCAAAAAAAAAATTTGAACATCGACAACTTCTCAGTCCCTCCCCACTTTCTGCTAAAGCCCAAAATGGTCTCCTAAGCCCCTCCCCCCACAAGGGAGAATGAATGTGTATGCATGAGCAGTGATTGACATGCAGTTAGACCCCCCCCCCACCTCCCCCCCCAAACCTGATTGGTGCATCTTTTTTTTAATGACCTGCTTCATGTAGTTCTACTGGGGTCAATTTCAGCAAATATGACAGAAAGTTAGTTTTATAAGTCTTACCTACTGCACCTTTAACAGTTAATCTGTTATTCATTAACATCCCTAGTCCAGTTCAGCATGATTTGAAACAACTCTATGATTTACTGAAAACAGGAAGGCAGTGGGGCTTCCATCAAGGTGAAGCCACAAGCTGTGGAGCGCCTCAGGCCGAGCGTGGGCTCTCATCCCGCCTCCGACACTGATGACACACTGTGGGAGGAGCTTCTCCAAGGGCCTGACTCCGCCTCCACAGGAAGCAGTGACAGCGACTCGAACGGGAGGTACAACGCTGGCATTTCGCTCCCACAAACCACCGCTCTGAGCAATGATGATGAGAGCATACAGGAGGGAATCACCGGAGTAAGATCAACCAAAATCTTGAATACTCTTCTTTGACTGGTTTTGTGTCTGTGTCACAATGTAGTTGTATAGGTATATTTCATTCATGTATGTCAAACACTCCGAAGGGATGTAACGTTATGATGTTTGTAATTTTAAATGTTATATTCAATCGATAAAATTTGTCAAAATCCTATGGTGGACTTTTTGTAGACTTGTTTGCCACATGTCTATAACCATCTCCTATAATCTAAATTTAGTGTAAGCCCAATTGCAGAACTCCACACTGCACTACTTTACACATTGGAAACCACCAACAAACTATATGTTATTTATTGTGTTTGATTTCAGAGCCAGCTGTCTTGGCTGCAGGCATGTCACCCATCCAAGGACCGTGTCAGTGCCATAATATGGGAGCAGGGCGAGTGTAAAAAAGCAGACATGTCAGTATTGGAGATCAGTGGGATCATCCTCACACGGGTACACTTTATCCTCTTTATGTTGTTATTAATTCTGTGGGTAAAGATTGCTCGAAGTTAACCCTAAAAACTAAAACAGCATGTTCAGCATAATGCAGGTATTTGAAGCTAAACAACTGGACTGTGTGCCTTAAAGTAGGTAACTTTTATAAAAATATGTTTTTTGCTGAAACTATAAGAGATATCCTGACACTTGTAGATGAGACGGATAATCTGTGGGGGAAAAAACAATTTCCTCTGCCTCTTCCTAGTGTCCTAATGGTATTTGCAAGATTACGAAGGAAAACCAATCAGTGCAGAGGAGTCTTTAACGTCAAAGTAGTGTTAGTCACTGTTGGTGAACTGCAGTCAATCTAGGCAGAGCTAATCAAATATGAATCAAGATTCTTTTTCTGCATTGCCTCTTGCCTCAAATGTTTTCAGAAACATATTTTAGTGTACTGTTTAGCTGTAAAATGAAAAAGTTTGTGACAGGGCCGCCATGTTGAAAACAGTCCAGCCAAAACCGCTCGCTCACCGGCTGATTGGCCAGAGCATATACCTGAAAAGATTTGTGCGAGAAATGGACAATGCAGTAACAGAATCTTGATTAATATTTGATCAGCGCTGCCTAGTTTGGCAGTTCACACAGTTCACGAGCTCTCATTCAGTACGTTTACATGCACACCAATATTCCACTATTATTCCGAATATGACAATATTCAGAATTTTCATTCTTTGGACATGTGTAAAGGGATTTCGGAATATGCGTCTCAATCAGGGTTTTCACCGCAGGCTTATGGTCAGCTCTGTGTGTTGCTATGGTTTCTGTACACAAACCAACCAGCCAACAGTTTGCAAGGCTGGAGACCCGATAAGGAGAAGAAACACAGCTAATTTTAAACATTATTAAATACTTGGACATCAACAGGTTTTTGGATATGACTTTTTCAAGAAGCTGGTTGAAGGAATGAAAGAGGTACACTGTTCGTATGGTCCAAAAAGTCTGCCGCTGCTGGTAAACAGCTTAGTCGGAATATCGTCTTTTTCGGAATAAGAAAAAAACGGAATATTATGCGCATATAAATGTAGTCAGAGACACTGTTAGAGACTCCTCGGCTCTGATTGGTTGTTTTACTTATGGAATTAGGAGCACCAAGAGGAGGGAGAGGAACATGAGTTTCTCACATATCTGTCTCATATAGTACTGTCAGGGTATAGTGACAGTTGGAGCAAACATGACAAGTTATTTTTATGAAAGTTATCAACTGAAACCCAGTATTTACACATACTATCTTCCAGTTTGTCAAGTCAACTTTGTCAATTCTGCAATATGTGCCAGACATACAGAGCAATAGAAAATACTTTCTCTCCGACCCATGGTGCAATGGGGACACGTACAACAAGTATAATATAAACGATAAGTAATATATACAAAAAAAAGCTAAGTAATATATACAATACAGTAATAAATTATATCTGTCACATCTGTGGCAGGAAATATGATAATAATGTGATTATAAGTCTTGTTATTAAGTTGACAGATAAAAATTTGAGTTAACATTTTATATGATTACTAAGATGCCAAAATGTGATATTCTCACTTTGGTGAGCATTTAACTGTCAAATATTATCACATGTAGACATACACAGGCTGTGTTCATTCAACACAAATATTTTGTTGCTTTAGCTTTTATTAGCATAAAAAAGTTGCAGCGTAACAAGATGCCTCCTGTCGATCCCTCTCTTGTGTTTCTTGTTCCCAGGTGAAGTTGGTGGAGCAGGGTATGGGTTACCTTGTGCTTGGTGGACTGATGACCGCCACCCTGGCGCTGCTTCCCTTTTTCTTCCACTTGGCTCAGCATCTGGACATGTCGAGCTTTTGCTCCCTGTCCCTAAAAGAGCTGGGAGAAATGGCGTTTTGGCAGCATGATGGCCAGGCCTACGCCTTTTACTTCATCACAACGGTGCAAAGAGTCTGCCTCATAGGACTGTTCTTCTTCATGATGTGTGTGGCGGAGAGAACGTACAAACAGGTGAGCTCTGACTTTGTATCGTTTGAATCTTTCTCTTTATTTCCAGCTATGTCGTTCCACTATGGAATGTGTACAAAGTAATAACAACAATAATCTGTGAGTTTTTACTTTCCTAACATTATACTGATGTACATTAAAACCACTCCCATTTTAACCTATTAAACCTGATTGATGCGTGGCCGGATTGGCTAAGTGGGTAGAGTAGGCGCACATATACTGAGAGGTTTATGCCGCGACGCAGAGGTCCAGGGTGACGATTTCCTGCATTTCTTCCCCCTTCTCACCTAACTGTCCTATCAATTAAAGGCGGAAAAGCCCAAAAAATTATCTTTAAACCTGATTGATGCATTCCTTCATCATAGAGCCATAACTCGGTAAAATCTTAATACATAGACATGATACATAATAGGTGTGTCACGATTCCGATTCTAAATCGAAAATCGATCAAAATGAGCTTTCAATTTCATCGAAATTAAAACTGAAACTGAAAAATTCTTCTCACTGAGTTGGTAGTTGTATAGTAGCTAAAAAGGCTTTTGAAGCAGTTATTAAAAAAAAAAAGAAGAGAATATTTATTTGAAAGAAGGTTATGTTAATGTTCAAAGATAGTATAATAAAATGCCGAATGACTTTAAAACAGTTCAGTTGTTTTTTATAATGATGGTTCCTTTGTTTCCCTGGCATAAAAGGCAAAATAAATAACAACAAAATAAACAACAACAACAAAAACGTATATAATCCTCATTTAGACAGGATCTGGGGGCTTTTTGCTGGTGAGAAAACTCAAGCTGTTTCTGTAAAGTACCCTTCTGCCATCTAGTGGCTCTTCTATTTGTTTTTATGTTTAACGGCTGTGCCAGATTGAGTGGGGAAATTTGTCAGGGCATAAAACCAACAATCTGTTGATCTCTACGACTCAATAGTCCACAGTCTATCAGTGGAATAGCCATTGGGGCTGAAAAAAAGAAGTTTATATGAAAAATTGAATCTAATCGTAACCCTAAAATCAAAAATCAAATCAAATCGTGGATTGGGAGAATTGTTATACCCCTAATATGTATTTTTTGATTCAGTTTGATTTACATCTCAAATAAGGGTCCCTGAATCTTCTTAGATATTATAGAAATAAATATGTTCCTTATAACTTCAGTTATTGCCTCATAATCACTCAAGGTGTGGCCTCTCACTAACTAACAATATTATACCTCCATATTATACTTCCTACTTGCATTCCCCAAAACATTATGGTAACTGTTCCAAACCTTTACATTATTTCCAAAAGTGAAAGTAAGAAACAGGAGAGACAAAATCTATTAATATTGGCCTTTTTTCGGTTCGCAATATCACTGTTTTTTTTAAAACATTACTACTTCAATCAACATGGCTTTTATATCCCAAGACCGCTGATACTCTACCCATTTATTTATTTTTAAGATAATTTTAAAACAATAGGACAGCTGAAGATGTGAAAGGGGAGAGAGAGGGAATGACATGCAGCAAAGGGCCGCAGGTCGGAGTTGAACCTGCGGTCGCTGCGACGAAGACTAAGCCTTTGTACATGGGGCGCATGCTCTACCAGATGAGCTATCCAGGTGCCCCAAACTCTACCCACTTCAGTACAGAAATTGAAGAACCAGACAAACTGGCAACAAAACTCAAACAACTTATCCTGAAAACAACAATATACAGTATGGCATGCCTGGCTAGACATGTAGTAAACTGAGGTAAAACACCATCAAGTAGTATTACTGCTGATTGGGTTTTTTTTTTTTTAATGTTTAGATGCAATGTACTTAAATGTATACATATAGTGCACAACTCATCCATACTCATCATTCTGTTTATTCATCTCATGTTAGCTTGTCTTCCCTCTAGTGGCAGTTAAGAAACCCTGAAAAAGAATCACACACTTGACTCTTTGCAAGACTGCTAAAATCCGTACGTTCATGTTCCCCCAACAGAGACTGTTGTTTGCTAAGTACTTCAGCCACCTCACTTCAGCTCGCAAGGCCAAGAAATCTGAGATCCCTCATTTCAGGCTGAAGAAAGTCCAGAACATAAAGATGTGGTTGTCACTACGCTCTTTTCTCAGGGTTTGTATTTTCCTGCTTTAACACCCACCCTGTTCTTTTATTACGGTACGTGGTTTCACCACTGCAGGGGTTGCCATGGACTACTTGCCTTTGTTTGTAACGGTGTGTCACTGACTTGCTCTCTCATTGCAGAGACGAGGGCCGCAGCGCTCTGTTGACGTCATCGTCTCTACTATCTTCCTTTTGGCGCTTTCCATTTCGTTCATCATTTGTGCCCAGGTCAGTCATTTATCCGCTGGAACAGATCGGATCTGTTCAGAGGACACACATTTACTAACATTGTTTATATAGTGATTTTTGCATAGAGACGAAATAACAGGGAGACCGCCACAAGACATGCAACCATCTAATCATATTACCTGAAATGAAGATAGAACATTTTTTTATAAGCTCTGCTTGATACAGAGACATCCTTATTTTCACAACAACAAAGTGCTGGGGGCTACCAACGTGAATACTGTTCTTTTTGGTTTTTTTCTGTTTTTGTTGCCCTTCCTCAGCTACTGCACAACCACAAGACATTCCTAGAGTCCCTGACAAACTGGGAGCTGATGGTGTGGGCCTCCTCCCTCGTCCTCTTTCTGTTACGGCTGGCCACGCTGGGCTCGGAGACTAACTGCAAATACAGTAACTCCTCAGTGCTGCTCACTGAGCAGGTAAGAACCCGGGTCTGCAAAACACATGGAGTCGCAGGTTATTTCTCAATGGGTTCACCGCTATGGACAACACCATTGGCTAATGCATCATTTAATGTAGGTTTGAATAAATAACTTTGACTTTATTGTACAATTTACAATGTAAAACTGTTCTTGGTTGCAGATCAATTTGTATCTCAAGATGGAGAAAAAGCCCAACAAGAAAGAAGAACTCAATATAGTAAACAATGTTTTGAAACTGGCTACAAAACTGATGAAGGTAAGCAACATCCAGCTCCTTCTGTTATACAGCTGTTGAATAAGAAATTGTTGTTTTCTTTACAATACAGTGCCTTTATCTAACTTATTGTAGATATTTTTTTCTTTGGAATACAGTATCTCAACAGCGGAACTGAAACCTTTCACTCATAATTGTTTATAAATAATTTGTACAATAATTTGTTGTAAAATATTGTAAATACTTTAATTTGAAGTATGTTAACCCCATCAAACTATGAAAACGCCTGTATTATAAGAGTTTTCAAAATCATTTTTGTCTCCAGATCCTAAAACAAGTCTTTTAATAATGATTCACTGACACTGTGTCTTAAACCATTATTTATACTTGACTGCATACACACAGCATTTAACAAGCACATTTAAATGTACCCTGACTTAGGGAAGAGTCATTTGACATCTGAATAGTTTGAATGTATGAAACCGTCTGAATCAGAACTTTCCTTCAATGTTTATGCTAATGTTTTATTTTTAAGCAACAAAAACTAAAATATATAATTTAGATCTTACAAATATGAAACGCTGCCCATAGGTTGGAACACAAGGGCATTTAAATTCCAATTAAGTAATGCCCCAGCTGTTGGCCATGTAGATAACAGC
Organism: Perca fluviatilis; assembly: GCF_010015445.1. NCBI lineage: Eukaryota > Metazoa > Chordata > Actinopteri > Perciformes > Percidae > Perca > Perca fluviatilis. Next base: position 27,361,897 of record NC_053115.1, read on the forward strand.
TGTTACTACCACTGATAGCTAATATCAGTCAGTTAGATTTGTTCCTCAATGGGTGTCCCCACGGTTTAGGGGTAAAGACGCCAACCATGAACTGCAATGTTCCTGGTTTGGATCCAAACTTTGTTGCGTTTCTCATTTCCAGTCATCCCTCTACTGGCACCATCTTATGTTGTGAAAAATGATTATGATTACCTCAGGACATCCCTCATAACATCTATAATAAATTCTGGTGTTGACCCATGTTGATAAGTTCAAATGACACGGTTTTCCCTCTTACCTCCCCCAGGAGCTGGATATTCCATTCCGACTGCTAGGTCTGACCGTGAACCCTCTGATCTACAACCTCACCAGAGTGGTTATCCTGTCCGCTGTGTCTGCTGTGGTCAGCGACCTGCTCGGCTTCAACATCAGAGTGAGAATCTTTCTGCTGAATGTTTATAGAGACAGAACAAAATACATTAAACTCAACTCAATTTTACACACATCAAGTTTATTTGCCACCTGAAGCAGAGGTCAGCCTGTGAAAACAGGTTGTATTATGCCTTCTGTGGCTCTAGAGGGAGCTTTCTAAGGTTTGACTTTTTCATGGAGACAACAAGCATAGGTATTTACGAGTCAGTTGCATTGTGGGAAATGTAGGATCCAGTGATTTTCATGCTTGACCAGGGACTAAAACTTGTCATCTTGGCTTCAGCTGCTGAAGTATGGACAGTTTTTTAACGATCTATCTCCCTTTTATGAACATCTCAACAACCTATAACAACCAGGGGTTGATGCATAGATTGTATAAATGAAGCCAAAACATCTCGATCACCCTCTGGTGGCTGGCTGCAGTATATGTCATAAATCCCTCCCCTTCCATGTTAGTGGATGGGACATGGGCCAGACAAAAAAATTGGAGTACACGTCAAATACATTTTGCCTAAGATTGTTTCTGTCATTTAAAGTAGTTCTTATCACGCTGATGTTTGTTCAAGAGTTATTTTTCTGATAAGTTTGGGTTTTATTAGTTGTTTGCTGCTACAAAAACAGGGTGAAACATCATGACTGACCGCTCTGATTGACTCGCGATTAGTCAGGCAGGTGTATGAATTTGACCAAGGCTTCGTAACTGATTGTGGATAGCACATGGTAAAGACACTGTAACAATTCACAAACGGGCACCCAGGCACTGTTAATCGGCAGTCACAACTTCATACATATCCACTCAAGTAATTTAGCATGTTGGGGGAAAACACCACGCAACATCAGTTTAGTTAATTAAGTCCAGTCGTGGCCGGTTGGCTTAGTTGGTAGAACGGGCGAACATGTGCGGGGGTTTATTCCTCGACGCAGAAGGTCCAGGGTTCGAGTCCGACCTGTGATGGTTTTCCTGCATGTCTTCCCCCCTCTCTCTCCCCTTTCATATCTCAGATTTCTTGGCCTTTACATGAAATTTTCCATTTATAGTTGCATATTACATGTGTTGGTGTTGTAAGCAGCCTACTAGGATATCATAGAAACCCTCTTGCTACAGTCATACCATATGGTAGATAAACTAATCTAAGTATGGATATTTAGACTTGAAAAAATTCAAGATGTGACTGATCAAGAATATTATCTAAATAAGTGCTTTCAGAGTTAAAGCAATAGTTCAACATTTTCATTAATTTGCTTTCTTCATGATAATAATGATAATAATAGAATCCTGGCTTCTAGCTACGTATTTATAGCACAGACATGAGACTGTTATCGATCAAAACTCTCTGCGAGAAAATTATTAAGCATACTTCACTAAATGTTGAACTGTTCCTCTAATGAGAGATAAGCTGGTGATGCTACATTCTGACTTGTTATACTGCGTTTGTAAGATGTCTGTGTTTTTCTCTAATGAAAGTTTTATCTCTTCTGCTTAATTTCCAGCTGTGGAAAATCAAGCCTTAATGTGAAAACGGCAAACCACTAACAGTCGGACACTGGAGACCAGAAACTCCACGTGTCTGCTGCATACAGCGTCTCATCTACAAAAAGAGTGCAAACCTACTGACTGAATCATTGTCTGTGCCTGAAACTTCTGTCTCTTGATATTCATCATTCATTCACAGGCCTGAGATGCTCTGACAGTCGCTTACACACCGTTACTGGCAACTCAGCTGGTGTCCATCCGCCACGCCACTAACCCAGTGCCTAACCTTGGACCCTTGAATGTTTCTCAGTATGTGGTTAAAAATAGTGGTGAGTTTGAGGTCGGAGATCATTTCAGGCTTCTGTGGCATCCGGATTTCCAAATGTGTCTTGGACAGATGTGTGGACACAAAGTGAAATGTAAATGCTGATGATAATGCAGATAGTTTGTTTAGTCTTATTGGCTGATGTGCCTCATCATCAGTAGTAGGCTACAACTAACTGTAAGACAAGCTATGTGCTTTTTAAAGCCGGTAAATCAAAATTGGGCTGCCAGCTTAATTAAATGAATTTTCATAGGACTCAAACTTTTTCGATCTTTTGCACTATTTAATAACGAAAAAACATTGTGATTGTAAATGGGCTTTATTTATTTTGGGGTTCTGTTTTAGCGCTTAAACTTGTAATGGTACCTGTAAATCATGACTCTCTGACCACTATCTGTCTTTTGTGTTGAGGACCATAATTGATGAAAATAACTATGCAACGTTTGTATAGTTATGCTTTAAGAAAATATTTGATAGAGGTGAATAAATGTTTGTCATCCGTGGATCTGTTTTGTAATGCTTCTCTTTAATGCTGGCTTGCACCGCATCCTCTTCAGAGCCCTTACTGTGTTTTGAGTTAGTCATCCTAGGCTGTGCGTTGACATATTATCTATTATCAACGTTACGGTAATGGGGCGGGGGCGGAGAGGAATATGACGTAGAGGTACACCTACAGCTTGGAAGGACACCAGCCGGCCGACGAAGCACCTCGGCACCAAGGACAGGCCGACAGACTGGCTCCTTCGGCCGCAGCGGCGTTCGCAAACTCTCGGTCCGGCAGACCGTGACATCCCCGTGCCGACCGTGTTCAACGGCGTCCGCAGAGGCTTGCTGCCCAGCGGGACTCCTTATTTTCTTACCGACCAGGTAAAGAATAAATAAACCAACCGAATATGATGCTGCTAGAAAGAAGAAGACACATTTTCATGTCGGAGTTAGTGTCTCATGAACTTTGTCACCCCGGTCGGAGAGGAAATCATTGCTTGCTCATCTGCGGCTTTGTAAATACAATGCGTTTAGCCAAGCGGATTCATTTTCTTTTATGATGTGGCAGCGCAATCTTCTGGTTGATGTTAGCCTACGATACATAAAGCCTTACCCATAACAGGTTTTACAGGTATTTTTAGAGAATCCATAGCTTTGTGTGCAAGATCAGAAATTCATGAAAGTACGCTAATACATGTGTATACCGTTTATCTGACTCCTCTGTTTCAGACCAGCTTGGACAATCTCCTTCTGAAAAAGAGAGCTGATTTGGACTCCAACTAGACTTTCAACATGTCGAGCACTCACATAGACAATGGCTCTGCAAACTCAGTAGAAGCCAAGAAAACAGACCTGAGAATGAAAGAGAAGAAATGCTGTAAGTAAAGTCTCCCACAATAATTAGATATGAACAAGCTTTTCTGCATGACTGCTCTAGTCTACAGGTGCACTTAAGTGAAACACCTTTTATTGTTCACTCTGGATTGAATTCACAAGTAGTTTCTAAATCAACTCTCTGGGACACTGCAGCCCCTTCATTTAGACTCCAACACAAGAAAGACAAATGACAAATGTAATCTCTGTAGGTGAAAAAGAAAAGAGTGACACCTGTGGTTTCCATGTCCTTGAGAAAATTGCCTATCTCTCCCAGGAGTTTTTTTTCTAATTTCTTCATATCCTGTCTTTGATCCCATGCAGTCCACTGATAATTGCTTTTAAAGAGATAATTATGTTTGTCCATTACACACATGGCCTAGTTATTATATTGCCTTAACCCTGCAAGGATGGCAACAAAAGGCACTTTTCATTTATTTTAAAAATAATTTTCCAAGAAATTTGATATCTATTTTACGTAATCTGTCTGCCTGTTATGCAGCATTTATCGTGTAGGTGATTAACATTGAAGGGTCAGACATTATACAGCTGTGTAGGGTTACTATTAATGTGCTTGACAAATGTATAGCCTGTTCTCTGTGTAGCATGGGCCTCCTATATGACAAATTCTCCAACGGTGATCGTAATGATCGGCCTGCCTGCAAGAGGAAAGACTTACATGTCAAAGAAACTCACGCGCTACCTCAACTGGATCGGAGTCCCAACTAAAGGTAGTACATGACATGTGAGAACACCTTTTTAAGTGTCTTTCAATTTATCTTGACTGTACATGGGGACATTTTATCAGAATACAGCATAGAAAATCTGCTTAGAAATATTGGATAGGATAGAACAACACCGTCTATTTCTGCTGAATAAAACATTACATTCATTACTAATTTCACTTGTTTTCTTTTTTTTTTATTGTATACCCGAATACAATACACATTTTCTATAAGCTCAGTCTGCCACTTTAAAAAAAAAAAAAAAAAAAAAAAAAATCAATTCCAATGCTGGTTCTATTATATCAGAATTTTGGATAGTCATCATGGAAACATTAATGAGTCATAAGGGCTGGGAAGATTGGCAGCCAAGTGACAGTACTCTGATCCAATGGAAATCGCAATTGTCAGATTGACAGCACTCAATGGATTGGGGGGAGGGGGCAATCATATTCCCTGTGCCCCCCTTCTAGCCCCGCCCCTGTTTCATATAATTTGTATGTAGTAACCATAAACTGTATATTAATAGACAACGCATCCAGTTCGGCGAAGTGCTGCAAATGCGGAAGTACCTTTAAACCTGCATTCTATCTGATTTCCAGCAGGGGGCGACACATGCGGTTGCAAAAGGAGTTCAGTTTCTGTAGAAGTCTATGAGAAAGTGATCCACTTCTCACTTGATTTATTACCTCAGTAAACATTTTCATAATGAGTTTATGGTCTCAATCGCTAGTTTCAAGTCGTCTGAAACACAGATTGATGTTAATTTTTTGATTTATGGTCTCGTTGATTTTAAAATCGGCGATAAAGCGGGGGGTGTTTTAGGGCGTGGCTATGATGTGATGGCCAGTGAAAGTGTGTAATATAACGTAGAGTGTAAGGGCTCCTCCCTCACTCCTCCCTCTCGTCTAAAATCGTAACATCCGCAACCAGGATGGCTGCGCCCGTAACGGCAAACTCAACGACGGATAGCAGATCTCCACAAACCAATGGGTGACGTCACACATGCGCTGTCAATTAATATACAGTCTATGGTAGTAACCCTCATCCCATTTGACATGTACATCTACGTGTATGTAAGGGTATCTCAGAATAGGAGAATAAATTTAGCATAACGTGAGTCAAAATAATTGTAATTACTTACAAACTACCCAATCTGTGACTTCAAACAAGTACAGCGCGGGCAGAGTGTTAATGTCATTTGTTCACTTTTCAGTGTTTAACTTGGGCGTATACCGCAGAGAGGCTGTCAGAGCTTATAAGTCCTATGATTTCTTCCGCCACGACAATGAGGAAGCCATGAAAATACGGAAGTAAGTTCCACTTCAACTAATGTGCTCATCATTACAGATGACATTATCTACAGTATAAGTAAAGGAAGCTGTAACATCTCTAATGTCTGAATATAGCATTCCCCCAGTCACCATGGGTCTGTTTGGTATTCTACAGTCTCCACTGCTGCATCAGTGACTAAGCTGTTTTTGGGCCAACAGTCAATGTTCAGGCGGGGTCAGCACAGTGTTTACTACCTTAGACTGGCACTGATCTATAATTAATGTGCACACACAGACACACCACTTGACAAAGTATCACTACCAAATTCTTGCGTTTGGATTAACATCAACTGTAAATCACTGCTGATTTCTCCAAGAAGATATAGTTTAAAGAATATAACTGTATTTCTCTGTCCTTCATGGTCTTATCCAGTAGTGGTAATTCAAATGGAGTTTGTCGTTCATGGCTATCGTTAAAATACGACAGGCTCTTGACAGCGTCCCAGTGCTGAAATCATGACCTAGATATTAAACAAGCTGCTGCTGTCACTCTGAAGCTGACACAAACCCGCCAGGATCCAGGGTGTTGCATGGCTGTCTAACCTGGGTCAAACAGTAGCTGTTAAGAGTTTCTCTTTTTGCTATTGGAAGTACCAGCTGTGTGGGGTTAAAGGAATAGTTTGTCATTTTGTAAAATACGCCTTTTTGCTTTGTTGCCGAGAGTTAGATGAGCATTGGTTAAAAGATGGGTGGGATACACTGAACAAAACAGCACTAGATTGTCCCAGATCTAAATTGTCACATTGAGTGTTAGGAAATAATCTGACCACGATCGTTTTGTGGTTTGTATCCTATCCTCTGAATTGACTCTATGAGTTGATTCTGAAAGCAGTGGCAAGCTCGGAGAACAAAGTCACCCAAAGCATCGTTCAGTTCACAATGTTCTAAAGGTTTAATGAGACACACAAGGATATACGGTATACATATTTTAACAATCGCTCCGTTCGCTTAGATGACATGAGAGTAGAAAGATAGGAGAGAGGCTCCATAGGAAAGAAGGATTGGTTCAAGGTTGGTTCACACAGATAAATCTTCAGGGAGGAAATCACTTTTACAATTTATGACACAAAACAGATGAGAGAGGCTTTTTCTTTTTTTTTACAGAATGGAATGTAACATATTCACAACATTGAGTTTAAGTGATTGTTAGACATGTTGGGATATAAGCCTCTTCGCTTCTTCGCCCCATTCTCATCTGTTTAAATATAAAGTTTTATATAATGGTTTAATTTTTATTTATTTTTTTAAATATAAGGCCACTGCCAGCAGCCTATTGGCTTAGCATAAATACTGGAGACAAGGGGAAACGGCTAGCCTAGCTTTCTCCAGAGGCAACAAGATCCAACTATCAGCACCTCTAAATCTCAGTCAGTCTACCTTTTTCCCTGTTTCCAGTTTTTATGCTAAGCTAAGCTAAGCTAACTGTCTCATGGCTGTAGCTTTTTATTCCTCAGACGTTAAATAAGAGTGGTATCGATCTCCTCATCTAACTCTTTTCAGGAAAACGACTTAGCATATTTCCCAAGGTGTCCATTTGTTTCTTTAACTCAATGGGACAATTTTAGTGTTGTTCTGTTGAGTAAATTCCACCCATCTGCCCTCAAGGTAGACTAAATCAACCCCCCAAAAAATATTACTTTTATGCCAAAAAGAATAGTCCTAATGAAAACTAACACTACGGTCAATAAAATATCAAGGGTGTAACAAAGACATTGTTTGTTGAAAATATATTGTGGCTAAGTTTTCCAAATGTATTTTTTCATTGCTTTGAGCAGCACAAATATAAAATAGAATGAATTCTAAAACTGTTATTTGGGTGGCAGCAGAAATCTCAGAGGTAGATGCAGTATATCACAACCTAGGCACATAAAACCTAACCTGTCTCCATGGTTAGAAACCATTAGGAGAGATTTGGAAAATATTTGTTTGTTTGAGATAACTGATCTTTTAACCCAAATACCATCAATATTCTTAATGCACAAATGCTACAAATAGATTACCAGTCTACCTGATGAGCAAAAGAAAGAAAACAAAGAATAATCAAATACTAGAAAAGCACTGAGAATCAAGGTCTATATGATACCTACAACAGACCACTAGTATTACTTTACTATGCTATTAAATACTCTGATTTGTGGGTGGCTGTGGCTGAGGTGGTAGAGCGGTCGGCTACCAATCGAAAGGTTGGTGGTTTGATCCCTGGCCCTGCAGTCCTATGTCGAAGTGTCCTTTGGCAATACGATGAACACCGAATCACTCCCGATGCTGCACCATCGGTGTGTATGTGTGTGACTGTTTATCTGATGAGCAGGTAGCATCTTGTACGGCAGCCTCGGCCACAGTGTATGAATGTTTGTGAATGGTTCCTGTACTACATAAAAGTGCTTTGAGTAGTCGTTAAGACTAGAAAAGCGCTATATTAATACAGTCCATTTTCCATGTCATTTACAAATCATAGGCAACACACATGCAATGTAAATTTCAATGATTGTGGGTTTCAGTGAATGAGAGCATATTGAGGCTCTTAGAGAGGACTGTTTCCATGTTTTCTTCCCCCCCCCCACCACAGGCAGTGTGCTCTTGTAGCTCTGAAGGATGTGAAGGCGTATCTGTCGGTGGAGGGAGGTCAGATCGCGGTGAGTCCTCTCTCTGCCGTTCTGTTCATCTGTCTCTCTGTCTGTGTTTCAATGTTGTCTCGTTTCCAAAAATTAGAAAACATATCCGTTACAGAAACACATCAGTCATTAAGACAGCCTTAAGCCAAAACTGTCCTTCAAACATTTTACCAGAGAACGCCTACATTATATATGACAAATATTTTTCCTTTTATTAGGTTTTTGATGCAACAAACACAACAAGAGAACGGCGAGACCTCATTCTAGCTTTTGTGAAGGATTCATTCAAGGTAAGATTGTCTAAATGTATTATATGTCTATATTTTGTAATTCATTAATTTTTACATGCAAATTTAAAAATATAAAATGATCATTTGAAAATGTAAAATGTCAAATGGTAAAGTGCAAATGCAAAAATATTTTCTGTTTTGTTCTTTTCAATTTAAGCTTTCAGTTTGAGCTTTTCCATTTAAATTTCACTTTTTTCATTTTTGCCATTTTCCAATCATTTAATATTTAAAATTTCCTTTTTCTTCTTAAGTTTAATTTTGGCCTGATTATTCCCAGTAGTGTAGTAAAATAATAATCTTTGTAATTTCATCTCTTTTTATTTTTTATTTGAATTTTAATGATAAAAACTATCCTTCATTCCCAAGGTGCCTTTTATCTCTGACGATAAAGCGGCTGATTGTGTGACATGGCGTTTGGTCTGTGGACAGTTACAGGAAGCTATTGCACATGTTGACCCTGTAGGCTGCCCTCTTTCCAACAGGTGTTCTTTGTGGAGTCGGTGTGTGACGACCCAGAGGTCATTGCTGCTAATATTCTGGTATGATCTCATGTCACCAACGAGGTTTGATTGTGACTTGTTGTCTGGTTCAAACCCATAATCTATTATTATTCACACTATCTACAGTGTTCTGTGAGAACAGCTGTGCTTGCTCACATTGTTTGAATGTGCTGAATACCTGTAACAGGAAGTGAAAGTGTCCAGTCCAGACTACCCTGAGAGACACAGAGAGAGAGTAATGGATGACTTCCTCAAACGAATCGAGTGCTACAAGGTTACTTACCAACCATTAGATCCTGATGATTACGACAAGTAAGGACTGATGAGATCCTTCTGCTTTATTTATGTTTTTTAAAACATTATTTAATACTGTTTACATTCAAAAAACATTATGAGATTATTTATATAAAGCTTACTTTGGAATGTTTTTTAAACAAGCAATACAATTATTTGCTTCATACATACATACATACATACATACATACATACATACATACGGTGTTTGGCGTTTTAAGCCTTCAACGTCACAAAGGCACTAGGATTAGGTTAGGGTTAGGTGCCTTGAAGTCAACGTTGGGGGCTTAAAACACCATTGAGCCATAAATACATGCATGCATACATACATACAGTACATACATAATTTTGTGGAATTACAGTTGCAGTTCAGAAAGAAAACACTAGATGGTGTCAGTAAACAACCATTTGACTCATTCAATCATGAATCCACCTGCAGGGACCTATCTTTCATCAAGGTGATGAACGTGGGTCGGCGTTTTCTGGTGAACCGGGTGCAGGACTACATCCAGAGCAAGATTGTCTACTATCTCATGAACATCCACGTGCACTCTCACTCCATCTACCTGTGTCGGCATGGAGAGAGCAACCACAACGTTGAAGGCCGTATCGGAGGAGACTCTGAACTTTCTCCTCGAGGGAAACAGGTTCTCTCTCATAATCCTCATTTTATGAACTGCAAAGCCAGTGTCTAAACAACAAAAAAAAACAATCACAAGCCTCTTCCAGGGAGACTGCTCAGTGGGATAAGGTGTATTTAACACCTGAGTCATAACCTTTATCACATTTAATCCTCTCCCATTTCCCATGTTCTTGTCTTTATCAACAGAAAATGAATCTAGTGAATTAGAAATACCTTTGAATACATAATATTAAGGAATTAATAATGGATAGATGATGAACAGACAGATGCTTGGAAACCTCTCTCTGTCTCTCTCACATCCCAGTTCGCCCATGCCCTGCGAGATTTCATTGAGGAGCACAAACTGTCAGATTTGAAAGTGTGGACGAGCCAACTGAGAAGAACCATCCAGACAGCAGAGGAGCTGGGTGTCCCTTATGAACAGTGGAAGATACTCAATGAGATTGATGCAGTCAGTATTCTCATCATCTAACTTCCAACATTTTACAATTGTATGAATCATTACAGATTCAGATAGAAACTGTATTTTGGGGAAAGGGGGCTTCCTGACAGTACCTAACACTATACCATGGGGGAAGGAAGTATTTAGATCATTTACTTAACTGTATATGCCCGTTCAACAGAGAGGAGAGAGCTGCAGGAAGAGGTCTCACTCTACTTCAAATTCTGGATTTTTTTTGTATTCTACCCACTGCAGCTTTAGGTAAAAGTGACTCTGTTACAAGTAAAAGTCTTGTGCTGAAAAAAATCTTAATTACTTTAAGTAAAAGTATTAATGGGAAAACTGTAGTTATTAAAGTAGTGCAGTAAAATGGCCTCTTGCCAATTCATTTTCTGTCGACTAAACAATCAAACAACTAACCTTTTCAACTGTACTTGTTGGATAGTTTAATTTAGGACAACACGTCATATTTTATAAGCTCTTTGTATGTTTTGTATGCAACAATTTGAATTTGTAAAGTAACTGATGTCCGATATTTGTAGTGGAGTAAAAAGTACAATATTTCCCTCTAAAATGTAGTGGAGTAGAAGTAGAAAGTGGCAGGGAAAGAAAATCAAACTTACTACAGTACTTGAGTGAAGTTACTCAGTTACATTCCATCACCGCACAATACAAAAGGAAAAAAGGCTTCGGTGTAGAAGTATAAGTTAAACAGCCACAAAGCATTTCAGTGCTTTTGCTCCTTTTCAACAGTGTTGGGCAAGTTACTGAAAATTACTAATTAGTTACAGTTACTAGTTACTTCTTTTAAAAGTAATTGAATTACTTAACAATTACTGTATATCAAAAGTAATTAGTTACTAGGGAAAGTAACTTTTAAGTTACTGCTTTTTAAATGTAAATATGAACAGTCAAACACAATAAACATAATTTTTACACCTATTTATTGTAATCAACAGGGCAACAGGCCTTCAAATCAAGCAGTTGACAGAGGATGCATGTCATCGACAACATACCTTGCAATCAATTTATTCAGCTCTGTCTGGCTTATCGGCTGCACTGCAGTCCGTGTAAAATCTAGCTTTGGTTGTTGCGTGGAGTGGCGCCTTCAGCATCCGTAGAGCTGGGCTCTTTCGCTACTAGCTTTGTCGAAGCGTGTTGCTTCAACAGGTGCTTCATAAGATTTGAATTGCTACTCTTAGATGTGGATAGGTTCTTTACACCTGCACATAATTGACAACTCACCACTACATTTTTGTCTTTAATTTCGACTAGCGAAAAAGTAATGTCCATACTTCCAGGAGAGAAAGCTTATTCTATCCGCACTATCAGCCATGCTGTGGTTTAATACTCATTGTTCGACTGGTGTGTCATTGCGCCACCATAAGGTCCTGTGACGTTAGATCAGATGCAGCTAAAGAAGGCCTATCTGTGTTCATTTTTCACAAAAGAGAGTAACGCAAGTAACAAACTCATTTAAATTTCAGTAATTGTGATTGCATTACTTGATTAAAAAAAATATTTCGTTACATGCTTGTTACCGCTAAAAGTAGTGGAATTACAGTAACGCGTCACTTTGTAGCGTCACTTTGTAGCGTCACTTTGTAGCGTCACTTTGTAGCGTCACTTTGTAGCGTCACTTTGTAGCGTCACTTTGTAGCGTCACTTTGTAGCGTCACTTTGTAGCGCGTTACTACAAACGCGTTACTTTGTAGGGTGTTGCTCCCAACACTGCTTTTCAAGCATCCAGAGAAGAAACAACCACAATCACTCTGCTCTTACTACATGTGAAACTGACATTCTTCTTTCAAAAGATACCGCTGCTATTTTTCTTTATATAATCTACTTTTAAAATCCTGCAGTCATGTTTTCTCGGTAGCAAAATTAAACATTTAGACAAATGCTCTGTTCTCCTTGTCCAGGGTGTGTGTGAGGAGATGACTTATGAGATGATCGAGAACACATTCCCAGAGGAGTTTGCTTTGAGGGACCAGGACAAGTACCACTATCGCTACCCAGGAGGAGAGGTCACCTGACATGCTCCTTCCATACTTTAGTTTCAATAAGCTGAATTCATCTTGTTTAAGCTTGGCCTTCTGCAGTTTTAAGGTTTAAATAGTCTCTTCTCTTTTTCCAGTCCTACCAAGATTTAGTTCAACGTTTGGAGCCGGTTATCATGGAGTTGGAGAGACAGGGCAACGTGTTGGTCATCTGCCACCAGGCTGTGATGCGCTGTCTGCTAGCTTACTTCCTGGACAAGAGTGCAGGTCAGATAAGCACAAGTGTACACACACACACACACCACACACACACACACACACACACACACACACACACACACACAACACACAATATACACATACTACATCACACCAGCAGATGATAACATTTCATATACTCTCTTCTTCATCCCATAGAAGATCTACCATACATGAAATGTCCACTGCACACAATACTCAAGCTAACCCCTGTTGCATATGGTAGGTCTTTACCTTAGCTCCCTGTGTTGCACCATAGCATAACTCTAATAATATGCATGCATTATTTAAATGTATTCTGTCTTTTATCTTCTAGGTTGTAAAGTGGAAATGTTTTATCTTAATGTGGAGTCAGTAAACACTCATCGAGACAGGCCTCTTGTAAGTCGCTCTGAATCGAGCTGAAACACATTGTTGCATAAATGTGCATTCAGTATTGTTGAATTAAAGCTTCAAATGTGATCATATATGCAAATTATCAGCAGATCTCAACATCTAATCCAAGTCTAATAGGCTTGCTGTTTGTTGTGTCTGCTAGTTCAGTGCACTTCATCCCCTGTGTGAGGCTTTGCTGCCTTGACTCCCTTTTCTTTATGCCTGTATTGTTATGTTGGCAAATTGTTGTCTGGCTTGAGCCAAATAATTAAGTCAGTTTTAATTTGGTGTTATTTTACTGTGATGGAGGCAGTGGCTGATCGTGCTACCTTGCTTGGCTGATCTAATCATTACTATTGCTCTGGTTTGCATCCTGATATTAAGATTATGTATACTTTGTGAAAGACTGCTGTATTTGAACTATTAGTCCCTTCACTATTACAGTTCAATAATGTGTTATCTTGTGTGGTGGAATAACGTGATTGAAACGGCGTCTGTCACTTAAAACGGCTTCTGTGGATCCATGTGGAGAGGAAGGCTAGTTTGCTTGGCTGTGTCAGATGTCCGTCCCCAGCTGTTTGTATGTTCCCTGATCTTTTTTCCTTAACACTTGCGGTATTTCATCTCCTACCAGGATAAAATCCCGAGGGGCTCTGCTCTCATACATCGGCGGAATAGTTACACTCCCTTGTCCAGTCACGACCAGGTCAAGCGTCCCAGGCTCTACAGCGCGGGCAACCAGCCCTGGCTACCGCTCGCCCCCACCCCATCAGCTCTGATGCCAGAGGGACGGCAAAGCCAAGTTAGTGCCAGAGTTACAGGCTCCCCCTCTAAATCAGTCACCGTCAGCTGTAATCAGTCATGTCCCACCACAGTTGTAACCCTGTGTCTGGCATTCCCTCGCCTCAGTGTTGGATCCTCTCGATGATTTAGTGCCTGTGTTGAAAATGACGTTCATGGAATCCATCTCTATGTATGTCTTTCTCTCTCAGGGCATGTTTTTAGATCTGAAATGGGTTGCTCTCTTCTTTTTATGTTGCATCGGTCTGTTTCCAAAGTTTGCATGACCGCTGCTTCACCACTGGGCTGTCTCTGGCTTGAATATGCAGCACAGCATGTCTACGTTTTTGATTTAGCCTTTATGGGATACAAAAGACACACAAACATTGCACAAGACTTTTTGTACTGTATTTTGTTACAAGGGTACATTATTAGCTGGACATAACCTTCATAAATATACAGTGATGATTGCACTTTTTTAAAAATGGAATCCCATTTGAGAACAATTAGAGATAACACACAAATGACACATTTCAAACTTTCAAAAAAAATAATGTTTAAAAATGCATATTTGTGTTGTGTATTTGTTGGCCTTGCCTTGTGGGTACAGTGCTTCAGCCCCTCTCCACATTTCTGTCTATCTCTCTCTTTCTTCTAAACCTGTCTTACAGTCTTGGATAGGAAGCAGTTTTCTGAGAGTATTTTGGAGATTTAGTACATGTAGCCAGCCCTTCATTTTTCTTTCCCACAATTCAACTCATGTCATCGTAACCCATGTCAATATGTTGTCACAGCGGTGTATTTTTATGGTTTTCAGTCTTTGGATTTCTCTAACCTCAAATCACCTTTGCACTTTGAACAGAAGCTGTCGGCTTTGGTTCTTCTAAGCAGCCTTATCAAGAGCACTCTATCAGACACTAATTCTGTGGTAGTTTAATAAATGGCTGCAACAATTTAATCAACTTCAGTAAAACTCTTTGATGATAGTAGTTAATGATAGCTCCGTAGTTCTATTTATTAATATACATGTAGATTGTTTTGGTGTGAGTTGCCCAGTGTTGGCGATATCGTCCTCAGAGATGTTTACCTTCTAGTGTAGTTTGGTTAAAAATGAAAACTGTTCACCAGGTATGTGGATTATAGCATTATTATTATTATTGAGTAACCGGGTCAGGATTTCTGGAAAGAGACATTGCTGTTAAGTTTTTATTTTTATTTATTTTTTTGGTGCTTTGAGCACCACAAACCGAGTGCCATCTAGCATCTGGTTCCATTATATTGGAGAGAAGGCAGACATTTCTACAGCCGATATCCCCAACATTGGGCAACTCGCACCAAAACAATCTAGACTGATGAATAGCACTACAGGTAAGATAAGAAAAATGTGAATTTTATTTTTATTTTTAAGACTCCTGGTCCCCCTGGGAAGCTGTTAGCTTGAATAGGATTTGCTGCTGTAAGTCATTAATTTGTTGTAAGTGACATGATCTTTTTCTTGAAGGAGTCCCTGTGCGAAGGAAGCGACTTTGACAGCCCCGAAGAAACGAGTGGCTGTGTCCGCTTCTGAGTGAAGATGATGGCCTCTTTCTTCATGGCACAATGGGGGAAAAAAGTTCTGGGTTAAGTCATGATTTTTTTCTTTACCACATTCTAAGAAGTGATGGTCGGATTATGAGGTCATTTTTTTGGCCATGTCTATCTCAACCTCTGTTTAACTTTACTCTGCATGCTGAGGCCTCGAACTGGAAGCCTTATCATTAGCATCATAAACACTTCTGCATGTAACTCATTGTAAATACTACAATGCCTTACTGAACTTTAAATACATTGATAGAATTAGGTTCTCTGTATGAATTTAACAAGAGCAAGTTATGCGTCATTATGATGAAAGCCAATTTTCACTTGTGCGAATAGAACATGTCATAAAGTATATATAAATATTTTTATAACACATATTCTTTCATCTATCATGCAAACAATCTGTAGTTGTGATTTATATAAAATATATTTCTAACTGTATTCTGTATTTCTAGCCATAATCTTTTATGTCTTATTTTATTGATTGGTTTAGATTTGAGAGAATGTACTTGTTGAGTTCTGAAGGAAATTAAAATACTGTATTTCTGTATAAACTGAGTTTCTTTCTTAAGTTTTGGAAGCTTTGCATGCTGTATGTATTGTTAAATAAATACACCACTTTGCTGGACATACTGCAGCAGATAAAGAAACTTACTTTTCTGTCACAAGCTGCCATTTAAATACCTAATGTATTAGACTGGTGTTATCTGTCACAATGTACACTAAATCCTAAATGTCCATCTGTTAATCTATTGTTCTTTTTGCCTGTATATTCTATAGGAAGGGGTTATGTGCAACCAAAACATAACATGTTGATGATATTCTGTCTATTTCCTGACTTTTGTGTTTATGTTATACTGTTTTAATTGCTTTATGCAAATGTATCTTTACTCATTAAATTTTTTTTTACATCAGCCATATTCAAACATCCTTTAATTTTACTTAATAATAGACCGTTTCACTGTAGGGAAAGTTTCACTCTCTGACTGTCATTTGTGTTGTTGATAAAGATTTGCTCAAATCTTTGCAGCATGTGATGACTTGTTTCAGCCTAATTAACAGATTAAATGTGTTATTATTCTCTTAAAGCCTGTTCCTGGGGTTTACTGTCTGTATTCTCATAAATTGGCATCCACTACAACACTTACTATAAGGAATTTAGACCTTTGTGATTTTTCACTTCCACACATAGTTATTTTCTGTTATACTGGCATGTCATAATTTAAGGATTCACCCCTGCATATACAAAATGAACATATACAAAAACACCAATACTTCCTTCAAAAAATAATCAAACATACACACATTGCAAACATGCAAACCTACTCAACATAATGGTTCAGAGAAAAAAGAATATTTATGTAATACTGAATACATACAATGTAATTGGGCTAAATAAACTTCAATAATAGAAACTTATAATAGCAAAATACATACATTATTCCTCTAAAGTTCACCATACAGTTTGAGAGTTTCATTACATTTTTATTATATCATAAAAAAGTTAAAGGAAAGTTTTAAAAGAAAAAAGTCATAGTACATAAAAAAAAACATAAAAAGAGTGTCATAAATAAAGTGATAGTGTAGCATGTTAGTAAAAGTCATAGTATAATAATTCATACTTTATTAACCCCACAAGAAATACACAGGCCTGAAATACACACACGCTCAGTACCTATACATGCACTAATGGAGAGATGTCAGACTGAGGGGATTGCAGCTGTCGACGGACAGGCACTGGGTTTGGTGCCTTGCTCAAGAGCACCAGGAGGTGAACTGGCACCTCTCCAGCTCCAGCTACCAGCACCTCTCCAGCTACCAGTCCACCACCATATGGGGACTTGAACCAGGGATCTTCTAGTTCCCAATCCTACTCCCTACAGACTGAACTACTGCCACCAATATCATGAAAACGATATAGTATAGTATGTTGTAAAAAAAAAAAAAAGTCATAAGCCATAAATAAAGTCATAGTACAGTATGTCATAAAAATGTCATGAAATTATCATAGTATAGTATGTCATCAAAAAAGTCACAGTATAGTATTTCGAAAAAAGTCATAGTATAGTACGTCAAAAAAAGCCATAGTATAGTAGGTCGAAAAAAAAGTCATAATATAGTGTGACTTTCCTTTGGACATCTTACTTAAATAGTTACCTCTTGATGGGAATCAAATTCCCAACCTAAGAATCCCCAAGTCATAGTATAGTATGTCATAAAAAGTCCTGAAAAGGCATAGTATAGTATGTTGAAAAAAGTCATAATATTGTGTGTCAAATGAAGTCATGAAAAGGCATAATACAGTGTGTCAAAAATGTCATAGTAAAGTATGTAAAAAAAAAGTCATAAAAAGGCATAGTATAGTATGTCGAAAAAAAGTCATACAGTAGTATAGTATGTCAGGACAAGTCATTGTATAGTATGTTGGAAAACGTGATAAAAAGTCATAGTATAGTATGTCAAAAAATGTCATAGTATAGAATGTAGAAAAAAAGTCATAGTATAGTATGTTGAAAAGCTGAAAAAAGGTAACTATGGTATGTTGCCATATCTAAAAAAGTAATAGAAAACTATATCGCACTGTATTGAAAAAAGTCATTAAAATGTTACAGTATAGTATGTCGGAAAAAGTCAAAGTATAGTATGTCAAAAAAAAGTCATTGTATAGTATGTAAAAAAAGTCATAGTATAGTATGTCGAAAAAATTGTCATAGTATAGTATATCGAAAAATGACATAAAAAATCATAGTATAGTATGTCGAAAAAAGTCACAGTATAGTGTGACTTTCCTTTGGATATCTTACTTAAAAGATAACAAGCTCTTGATGAGAATCAAACTCCCAACCTAAGCCTCCCCAACCAGTCTTCTAATAGACTGAGCTATAAAATTAATCATAGCATTATTTGTCAAAAAATGACAATAATAGTCATAGTATAGTATGTCAAAAAAAGTCATAGTATAGTATGTCGCAAAAAAGTCATGAAAAGTCGTAGTATAGCATGTCGAAAAAACACATAGTATATTATGTCGAAAAAAGTCCTAGTAAAAAATGTCGAAAAAAGTCATGGTATAGTATGCCATAAAAAAATATCTAAAAAAGTCTTAGTATAGTATGTCAAAAATAGTCATACTATAGTATGTCAAAAAGGTCATAGTATAGTATGTTGAAAAAAGTCATAGTATAGTATGTTGAAAAAAGTCATAAAAAGTCGTAGTATAGCATGTCATCAAAAACAGTCACAGTATAGTATGTTGAAAAAAGTCATAGTATAGTATGTCGCAAAAAGTCATAAAAAGTCGTAGTATAGCATGTCGAAAAAACACAGTATAGTATGTTGAAAAAAGTCATAAAAAAGTCATAGTATAGCATGTCATCAAAAACAGTCACAGTATAGTATGTTGAAAAAAGTCATAGTATAGTATGTCAAAAAAAGTCATAGTATAGTGTGACTTTCCCTTGGACATCTTACTTAAAAAATGTAAGCTCTTGATGGGAATCAAACTCCCAACCTAAGCCTCCCCAACCAGTCTTCTAACAAACTGAGCTATAAAGTTAACTATAGCAATATTTGTTGAAAAATAACATAAAAAGTCATAGTATAGTATGTCGAAAAAAAGTCACAGTATAGTATCTCGAAAAAAAGTCGTAAAAAAGTCATGGTATAGTATATCAAAAAATGTCAAAGTAGTGTGACTTTCCTTTGGATATCTTACTAAAAAAATAATAAGCTCTTGATGGGAATCAAACTCCCAACCTAAGCCTCCCCGACCAGTCTTCTAATAGAATGAGCTATAAAACAGGTCATAACATTGTATGTCGAAAAAGACATAAAAAGTCATGGTAAAGTATGTCGAAAAAAGTCATAAACAAGTTATAGTATAGTATGTCAAAAAAAGTCATAGTATAGTATGTCGAAAAAAGTCATAAAAAAGTCATAGTATACCATGTCATCAAAAACAGTCACAGTGTAGTATGTCGAAAAAAAAGTCATAGTGTAGTACGTCGAATAAAGTCATAGTTTAGTATGTCAAAAAAGTCATAGTATAGTGTGACTTTCCCTTGGACATTATTATTTGCTCTTGATGGGAATCAAACTCCCAACTTGAGCCTCCCCAACCAGTCTTCTAACAAACTGAGCTGTAAAACAAGTTATATAATTGTATTTCAAAAAATGACATAAAAAATCATAGTATAGTATGTCGAAAAAAAGTCACAGTATAGTGTGACTTTCCTTTGGATATCTTACTTAAAAGATAATAAGCTCTTGATGAGAATCAAACACCCAACCTGAGCCTCCCCAACCAGTCTTCTAATAGACTGAGCTATAAAATTAATCATAGCATTATTTGTCAAAAAATGACATAAATAGTCATATATAGTATGTCGAAAAATGACATAAACAAGTTATAGTATAGTACGTCGAAAAAAGTCATAGTATAGTATGTTGAAAAAAGTCAGAAAAAAGTCATAGTATACCATGTCATCAAAAACAGTCACAGTATAGTATGTCGAAAAAAGTCATAGTATAGTACGTCGAATAAAGTCATAGTATACCGTAGTATGTCAAAAAAGTCATAGTATAGTGTGTCAAACTCCCAACCTAAGCCTCCCCAACCAGTCTTCTAACAAACTGAGCTATAAAACAAGTTATATCATTGTATTTCAAAAAATGATGTAAAAAGTCATAGTATAGTATGTCGAAAAAATAGTCATAGTATAGTATGTCAAAAAAATAGTCATAGTATAGTATGTCAAAAAAAGTCATAGTATAGTATGTCGCAAAAAAGTCATGAAAAGTCGTAGTATAGCATGTCGAAAAAACACATAGTATATTATGTCGAAAAAAGTCATAGTAAAAAATGTCGAAAAAAGTCATGGTATAGTATGCCATAAAAAAATATCGAAAAAAGTCATAAAAAAGTCATAGTGTAACATGTCATCAAAAACAGTCACAGTATAGTATGTTGAAAAAAGTCATAGTATAGTATGTCAAAAAAGCCATAGTATAGTGTGACTTTCCCTTGGACATCTTACTTAAAAAATGATTTGCTCTTGATGGGAATCAAACTCCCAACTTGAGCCTCCCCAACCAGTCTTCTAACAAACTGAGCTGTAAAACAAGTTATGTCATTGTATTTCAAAAAATGATGTAAAAAGTCATAGTATAGTATGTCGCAAAAAGTCATAAAAAGTTGTAGTATAGCATGTCGAAAAAACACATAGTATATTATGTTGAAAAAAGTCATAAAAAAGTAATAAAAAGTCATAAAAAGTCATAAAAAGTCATAGTATAGTATAGTATTTCGAAAAAGTCATAAGAAAGTCTTAGTATAGCATGTCAAAAAAGTCATAGCATAGTATGTTGAAAAAAAGTCATAGTATAGTATGTCGCAAAAAGTCATAAAAAGTTGTAGTGTAGCATGTCGAAAAAACATAGTATATTATGTCGAAAAAAGTCATAAGAAAGTCATGGTATAGCATGTCATCAAAAACAGTCACAGTATAGTATGTTGAAAAACAAATCACAGTATAGTATGTTGAAAAACAAGTCACAGTATAGTACGTCGAAAAAAGTCATAGTATAGTATGTCAAAAAAGCCATAGTATAGTGTGACTTTCCCTTGGACATCTTACTTAAAAAATAGTTAGCCCTTGTTGGGAATCAAACACCCAACCTAAGCCTCCCTAAACAGTCTTCTAACAGACTGAGCTATAAAATTTGTTATAACATTATTTGTTGAAAAATTACATAAAAAGTCATAGTATAGTATGTCGAAAAATATCACAGTATAGTATCTCGAAAAAAGTCATAAAAAAGTCATGGTATAGTATGTCAAAAAAAGGTCAAAGTATAGTGTGACTTTTCTTTGGATATCTTACTTAAAAAATAATAAGCTCTTGATGGGAATCAAACTCCCAACCTAAGCCTCCCCAACCAGTCTTCAAATAGACTGAGCTATAAAACAAGTCATAGCATTGTATGTCGAAAAAGACATAAAAAGTCATAGTATAGTATGTCCAAAAAAATCATAAAAAAGTCATAGTATAGTATGTCGAAAAAAATCATAAAAAGTCATAGTATAGTATGTCCAAAAAAATCATAAAAAAGTCATAGTATAGTATGTCCAAAAAAATCATAAAAAAGTCATAGTATAGTATGTCGAAAAAAATCATAAAAAGTCATAGTATAGCACGTCATCAAAAACAGTCACAGTATAGTATTTTGAAAATAGTCATAGCATAGTACGTCGAAAAAAGTCATGGTATAGTATGTCAAAAAAGCCATAGTATAGTGTGACTTTCCCTTGGACATCTTACTTAAAAAATAGTTAGCTCTTGATGGGAATCAAACTCCCAACCTAAGCCTCCCCAACCAGTCTTCTAACAAACTGAGCTATAAAATTAGTTATAGCATTATTTTTGAAAAATGACATAAAAAGTCATAGTATAGTATGTCGAAAAAAAGTCACAGTATAGTATCTCAAAAAAAATCATAAAAAAAGTCATGGTATAGTATGTCAAAAAAAAGGTCAAAGTATAGTGTGACTTTCCTTTGGATATCTTGCTTAAAAAATAATAAGCTCTTGATGGGAATCAAACTCCCAACCTAAGCCTCCCCGACCAATCTTCTAATAGAAGTAGCTATGAAATAAGAAATAGCATTGTATAGCGAAAAAAGTCATAGTATAGTATGTCAAAAAAAATCACAGTATAGTATGTCAAAGAAGTCATTGTATAGTAGGTCAAAAAAAGGTCATAGTATAGTTTGACTTTCCCTTGGACATCTTACTTAAAAATTAGTTAGGTCTTGATGGGAATCAAACTCCCAACCTAAGCCTCCCCTACCAGTCGTCTAACAGACTGAGCTATAAAATAAGTCATATCATTGTATTTAAAAAAATGACATAAAAAGTCATAGTATAGGATGTCGAAAAAACACATAGTATATTATGTCGGAAAAAGTCATAAAAAAGTCATAAAAAGTCATAGTATAGTATTTCGAAAAAAGTCATAAAAAAGTCATAGTATAGTATGTTGAAAAAAGTCATGGTATAGTATGCCATAAAAAAATATCGAAAAGTCTTAGTATAGTATGTCAAAAAAATAGTCATAGTATAGTATGTCGAAAATATAGTCATAGTATAGTATGTCTAAAAAATTGTCATAGTATAGTATGTCGAAAATATAGTCATAGTATAGAATGTCGAAAAAATTGTCATAGTATAGTATGTCAAAAACATTCATAGTATAGTATGTTGAAAAAAAGTCATTGTATATGTCGCAAAAAGACAAAAGTCGTAGTATAGCATGTCGAAAAAACACATAGTATAGTATGTCGATAAAAAAGTCATAGTATAAAATGTCAAAAAAATGTAAAAAAAAAAGTCATAAAAAGTCATAGTATAATATTTCGAAAAAAGTCATAGTATAGTATGTTGAAAAAAGTCATGGTATCGTATGCCATAAAAAGATATCGAAAAAAGTTATAGAATAGTATGTTGAAAAAATAGTCATAGTATGTCAAAAAAGTCATAAAAAAGTCATAGTATAGTATGTTGAAAAAAGTCATGGTATACTATGCCATAAAAAGATATCGAAAAAAGTCTTAGTATAGTAAGTTGAAAAAAGTCATAGTATAGTATGTCGAAAAAATTGTCATCGGAAAAATAGTCATAGTATGTTGAAAAAGTCATACTATAGTATGTCAGAAAAATTCATAGTATAATATGTCATAGAAATAGTCAAAAAAAGTCATTAAAAAGTCATTAAAGTCACAGTATAGTATGTCGAAAACATTCATAGTATAGTATGTCAAAAAAGTTATAGTATAGTGTGACTTTCCCTTGGACATCTTACTTAAAAAAATAATAAGCTCTTGATGGGAATCAAACTCCCAACCTAATCCTCCCCAACCAGTCTTCTAATAGACTGAGCTATAAAATAATTTAAAGCATTGTATGTTAAAAAATGTCATAGTAATAGTATGCCATAAAAATATCATAAAAAGCCATAGCATAGTATGTCATAAAAAGTCATAAATTCAGAAATTAGAATCAGAAAGGAATTTATTGCCACAGTAGTTACCCTATGTGGAATTTGCCTTGGTGATTGGTACATACAGTACATTAACAAACAAATATACTAACTATTAATAAGAATAAACAATAAATACAGAAACAGAAACACATACGTACAAAATAGACTGTTTAAGTAGTTTAAGCACTGTGTGCAATGGGTAGATGTATAGTTCAAGATGAAGGTTATTAAGTAAATAAGGAAGTAAGTAAAATGTACAATTAATATCACAATGTAATACAAAAAAATAAAGTGTGGAGAGGTCATCCAAAGGCCTGTTTAAAAAAGAAGGTCTGCAGACCGTATTGAACGAGGCAGAGCGTTCCAGAGTCTCGGTCCTACGGACTCAAAAGAACTGTCCCCACGGGGTCTTAAGCCGGATGGTTGTCCTACAGTAGGTCAGCCACATATGCAGGTGACTGACCATGCAATGATCTGTATGTGAGAATAGTAATCTTAAACTGAATCCTATATTTGAAGACTTGAGTACAGGGGTGATGTGAGACGGTCTGGATGATCTTGTAAGCAGCCTTGCGGCAGCGTTTTGGATGGACTGAAAGCGATCGAGGGCAGACATACTGAGTGCAGAAAACAGTGAGTTGCATTAGTCGATGCGGGAGGAGATAAAGGCATGTATGAGCATCTCTTGTTCAGCAGTAAAAACGACAGATCTCAGTTTGCAAATATTCTTCAGGTAGAAAAAACAACTTCTGGTCAGCTGCTTTACATGTGTGTCCAACAATGTCAATTAATCAAACATCACCCTTAATTGCGCAGATTAGAACGGACAGCAGAAGACGATTGTGAGGACGACCTTTTTTGGAGCAACAATCACAACCTCTGTCTTATCAGTATTGAGCTGTAATGAATTTACTGCTAACCAGTCCCTGATAGCATTAAGACAGCCAAGATAACCCAGAGTACTCATTTGGTTTAAATGAAAAATTAAATTGGATATAATCTGCATACCTGGTAAGCAATGTTGTATCGGTTTATGATCCGTCCCAAGGGCAGCAAATATAAAGAGAATAGCAGGGGCCCCACAATCGAGCCATGTGGACACCGCAGGACAGTGGAGAGGAATCTGACACACAGTCTCCTACAGAAATGGTAAAGCTTCTGTCGGTGAGATAGGATGAAAACCAATCTAGAGCTATGCCTGATATGCCGGATGTGATGGTCTCTGCTGTGTCGAATGCTGAGCTGAGGTCAAGAAGTACCAACACAGAACAATCACCCACATCAGGGGACGTTAAAATATAGTTAGTGCAGTTAAAATATAGTTAGTGCAGTTTATGGCATGAGGTTTTGGTCCTAATGGACCACAGTCTCCTGCCAAAGGGGAGAGGTTTAAAGAGTTTTTGTCCTGGGTTAGAGGAATCGGCTACAATCTTTCCTGCCCGTCTCAGCGTCTTGGAGGCGTACAGGTCCTGGAGAGAAGGCAGATTGCAGCCAATCACCTTCTCTGCAGAGCGGATGATACGCTGCAGTCTGCCCTTGTCCTTAGCAGTGGCAGCAGCGTACCAGACGGTGATGGAGCAAGTGAGGATGGACTCAATGATGGCAGTGTAGAAGTGAAACATCACAGTCTTTAACAGGTTGAACTTCTTCAGCTGCCGCAGGAAGTACATCCTCTGCTGGGCTTTTTTTATAAGGGGGCTGGGCTCCCACTTGAGGTCCTGGGAGATGATGGAGCCCAGGAAGCAAAAGGACTCCACAATGTTGACTGTGGAGTATCCCCAGGGTGATGGGGGCAGGTGGGGCTGCGTCCTTCCTAAAATCCACAACCATCTCCATTGTCTTCAGAGTATTTAGCTCCAAGAACTGACTGCACCAAGTCACCAGGTGGTCAATCTCCCACCTAGGCAGAATCATCCCCACCAGAGATGTGGTGTCCAATGAGAGTGGTCATCCGCGAACTTCAGGAGCTTGACCGATTGGTGACTGGAGCTGCAGCTGTTGGTGTACAGGGAGAAGAGCAGAGGGGAAAGGACGCAGCTTTGAGGGGAACCGGTGTTGATGGTCAGAGAGTCAGAGACGTATTTCCCCAGCTTCACACGCTGCATCTGGTCAGACAGGAAGTCTGTGATCCACCATCAGGTGGAATCAGGCACATGCAGCTGGGACAGCTTGTCCTGTAGCAGAGCCAGGAGGCTGGTGGTGAAGGCAGAACTGAAGCCCACAAACAGGATCCTGGTGTAGGTTCCTGAGGAGTCCAGGTGCCGGAAGATGAAATGAAGAGCCATGTTGACTGCGTCGTCTACAGACCCGTTGGCTCTCATAGGGTCTATAGTATTGTATGTCATAAAAAGTCATAGCATGGTATGTCATTAACAAAGTCATAGTATGTCATTCAAAAAGTAGTAGTATACATTAAAATGTCAATAAAAAGGTTATAGTATAGTATGTCATACAAATATTGTAAAATATATATCATAAAAATGTCAAAAATGTAATAGTAACCTATGTCATAGAAAATTCATAGTACTGTATGTCATAAAAACCTCATAAAAAGTCAAAGTATAATATTTTATAAAATGTCATAAAATATCATAGAATAGTTTGTCATAAAAAAGTCATAAAATTGTCAAAACAAAGTCAAAGTGTAGTCAAAAAAGAAAAAAAACTTCATAGTATAGTCATCAGAGATGTCATTAAAAAGTCATATTGTAGTATAGTATGTAATAAAAAGTCATAGTTTAGTATGTCATAAAATAGTCATAGTATAGTAAAAAAAAAGTCATAGTAGCCATAGTATGTTACAAAACAATGTCAAATGTAAAAATGTCATTGTATAGTACCGGTATATCATAAATAAAGTATGTCATAAAAAAGTAATTGTATAGTATGTAAAAATGTAATAGTACGTCATTAAAAGTCATAAAAAAACTATAGTATAGTATGGCACTAAAATGTCTAAAGTCTTAGTAGCCACAAAAAATGTAAAAAAAAAAAATCCATAGTCTTAGTCATATGTCATAAAAAAGTCATATCAAATATACCATATTTCTTGTGTATTTTAATACGTCTTGCCACTTCCAAAAGTACAAGTAATTTACAGTATATATCCTACTCTCCATTTTGAGATGAGTTTTGAAGTCAACTGTGTGACCTGCAGCTGTTTTGTTTGAATTTGTTTGATCTACATGAGCAGTTAGTTTCTAAAACACTCTGCTGTATTCTGCTTCTGCCAACATTAGAATGTTCCCTGTTGTAACCGTTCTCTTAATATATCCATGGTTGAAACAAGCAGGTTACAAGCATAGACAGTATATAAGGTTACAAGCAGAACGGTGGTTATTACCTATATGTCAATGGTTATTACAAGTCGTGGTTCCTTGTATGGGTTATCGGCATGGATGTATTTTATTTATAGAGAACGGTTATCAGACAGAGAACGTCATGGCGTCGTACCGACGTAGACTGACGTAGACAGACGTTCTACACATCAGTCTCTCACTGCTGAATGTTTATTGTTTGAGGTAGCTAACGTTAGAGCCGCAGTCAACAGCAGGTAAGAATACAACATACCACTCGTTGTCATGTCGCGTTATATACATGCTAATTGGCAGATTACAGAATTTACCAAGGTTTATCTGGATGCAAAACGCTGGGAAAAACAGTCCACTTAACGCAAAGTTATTGTTCAAGTTAGCATGCTAACTTTAGCAGATGATACACGATATAACGTTAGGTACCGTTCATAACGGAATCGGGGCAAGTATGTTTCTTTCATACATGTTAAGGATAAATGCCTCAAACGCTTTGGCTAGCTAGCTAATTGTCGAGTTAACGTTATATGACAAGAGGCTCCGCATAATGCAGCATGTTTCTTGCTTGGCAGGGAGTTCCTAGCTTAGCCCAATATCTGTTTGTCTTGCTGTTGAGTTTTCACTGAGTCGTCAACGTTAACTGACAGAACAAAGAAAAAACAACAAAGCAATGTCGCTGTCATGTGTTTTACTGGTGCTGCTCATCAGCACTTTTAATTGTTATTTCGGTTCCATTTAGAAAGCAGTTGTTACACAACGGCCAGCATAATGTAAGGTATCCGACATCCTGATTCTTGCTGTGTTGCATAAGTTAGGCTAGCAAATGCAATTAGCAAGCGAGCTAACTTAGCTTACGTTAAACAATCACCACAAAAACACGTGGATGAAGTCCATTTAATCACCAACTCGAGTAGACAGCATCTTGGGGAACATTACGCTACATATTTTATGTACGGATAAAATTATGTTTAAAAGATTCAATGTCCCTAAACTCCCTCAATTATGTAGCTAGCTAACGTTACTAAGGGGCAACTCGACTTTTAAAATTCTAGCTATATGGTTATGAGTCGAGTGGGTAACGTTACT
Source organism: Perca fluviatilis (assembly GCF_010015445.1). Lineage (NCBI taxonomy): Eukaryota > Metazoa > Chordata > Actinopteri > Perciformes > Percidae > Perca > Perca fluviatilis. The sequence goes on from NC_053115.1 coordinate 27,389,733, forward strand.
TCGTTCTTGCTTGATTTCATTTTATGTAGCTAACGTTAGAGTGGGGCTTCATAGGATCTGGTCCTGCTTCAGCCCCAGTTTGTGCCTAACACATAATCACTCTTTGTACATTTTAAACTTTTGCATTAATGAATGAATGAGTCACACTTTGAAAACTTCACTCAAAAAAGGTCACTCCTCACCTGAGGTTAATATTTGAAAATCTACAGTCATTTTAAATGATACACTGTCTTTTGTTTACTTTTGGTAAACAGTAACTGATCGTGTGACATTTATGTAGCCTAACTATTCTTGAAATAGCACCTTGAATTTGGAAAACTAAAATGTTTTCTTTTGTGCCACAGATATGAGAAAACTACTTACACTATACTTACACAGACCATCTACACTTTGTGCTCATTTGTATCAGCCATTATTAGCATTTTAACACAGCCCATATCTACTTTGAAATGGCATTTATTTTTATTTCTAAATAAAAGGGTGATATTTATTTACCAATATAATTATTTTTTTTTAAGTGTCATTAGAATGACAAGTGTAATTTGCTGCATTCAAGACCCACCAAAATAAACAACAACAAACAGTAAATAGCGTAAGGTTTGTACTGAAGATTATCCCGTTCTTAAAATGTATTTTAAACAATTTAATGAGAACGGTAAGCATTAGAAGCAGAAAGAGCAGAACGATTAGATCCAATTATGCCTGGGTGTAAATATGTTTTGATATTCCAGTTAGGCTTTTATAGTAAAAAAAAAAAAAAAAAAACTAATGACAAAGTTGATTTATTATTCTTTATCATGTGCAGATGTCCAGAAAGTGCCCTCTTGATAGCTATTACAATGTCTTGACAACACTGAGCAAAGTTCATTCCAAATAACTGCAGTGTTACTGATAAATTGTCATGTTTTTACAGGTAGGATGTTGCGGCTTCGCTGTAAGACCAAAAATGGGAGCCACATAATGCAGGGCTTAACTCATCAGTCCTGTGTGCAAGAGCTAAAGAGCAAGGTGGAGGAGCTGACTGGTATCCCCTGTGATGTGCAGAAAATTATGGTTGGTTATCCACCCTCCAGCCTTGATCTTAAAAATGGAGATGCTCACCTCAAAGATTACCCCATCAAATCCGGTATGTTGTCAAAACATCCAAAATATGCAGATGAATTAACACATTTATATGACTATTTTATTGAACTACACATTTTCAAGACATACTTAAATGATAATCAAGTCATTACACTTATGTTTTAGGAAAAAAATATAAAAAGAAATTAAGAAAACTATGGGACAGTGTTCTGTGAATTACTGTGACACAGTTTCTGTTAAAGACCAGTTGCTGTTGAATATTTTGAACTTTATTCTTTAATGCTTTTAGGAACCCAGATGAAATTCAGTTCACCCCATTGTATTGGGAGTAGCAGAAGAATCTCAAAACTTGGCAAACCTGTTATGCAATTTTTAGGTGTACTCACCCTCAACTCAACATTTAGTTAACAACTGGATAGCTGTAAACATGATAGATTCCCCCCCCCCTCCCCCTCTCAATCTCTTCTTACAAAAGTTTGACCAGGCTGTGTTGTGTCATCCTTTATAGGAGACACACTCATTGTTGAGGAAGAAAAAAACAAGCCAAAGCCTCGTCAGGATCACCCCACTGTGACTAAAGCACCACGCCTGGAACCCTCACCCGTGCTGGCGCGTCGAGTGGTCCCAGCTGACAACTCCTGCCTCTTCACCAGTGTGTATTATGTGGTGGAAGGCGGTGTGTATGACCCTGCTTGTGCCCCTGAGATGCGAGGCCTCATCGCCCAGATCGTGTCAAGTGATCCCACAGCTTACTCGGAAGCGGTGCTGGGAAAGACCAATGAGGAGTACTGCTCTTGGATAAAACGTGACGACACCTGGGGGGGAGCCATCGAGGTGTCTATCCTGTCCAAGTTTTACAAATGTGAGATCTGTGTGGTGGACACTCAGACAGTCCGAGTGGATCGGTTTGGGGAGGATGCTGGCTACCACAAACGCGTGCTGCTCATCTACGACGGCATCCACTACGACCCCCTGCAGAAAGAAACACCCGGCTCTGACGCACCGCCCCATACTATCTTCTCCACCACTGACGACGTAATCCTGGCGCAGGCCCTCGAGCTGGCAGATGAGGCTCGACGCAAGCGGCAATTCACGGACGTTAACCGTTTTGCGTTGCGCTGCATGGTGTGCCAGACGGGCCTGGTGGGACAAAAGGAAGCTCGCGAGCATGCCAAGGAGACAGGCCACACCAATTTTGGCGAAGTGTGAACACGGTTTTGTCTTTTCTCCCTCCTCACAAATACAACTATTCTGTCAATCTGCTTGTGTGATCCTCTACCTCACATTGTCCAGCAACATCTGTGGAGAATCTGCAGACACTGTGTGCAGCCTCTAACCTGTTCAGTATTACTTTCTAACTGCTGTCAGTTCTCAAAGTCAGAAATGCTACTGCAGCGCTCCGATGTCTTCAAACCGTCATTTTAGTCTGTTTAGAGATGGTTTCAAATGTGTTTTTAACTGGGTCAAGGAAAATATGCAAACCATTCTTAGGATTTGTCTTCTTCTCTTTCGGTAACTCGATGGCTGGGTTGTATTGATAACAAACCAAATAGTGGCTGATGTGTTGTCAATTAGAAAATGCATCAAATAGCCATTATTTACCTGTGACTGACTAAAGGTATACTTGATAAAACCCTGCCATTTGGCTCTAGAATAAGTTTAAAACAACCACTGAGAATTCTTTGCACTATGATGTGATCCTATTCACTGTTGTCTTAAGCGCGGCACACACAGTATGACTGTTATTCATCATGTTGGTTATGTAGCATGTTTTTTATTTCTCTTCCAATACTAAAAACTGATAATTAAGTCAATGTGGATGTCCAAATTGTTCAGCACAGCACAGGTGGGCTGTGTTAATGCTAAGCTGGATTAATTGTTATACATGACATCTCTTTGATTTTACTGAGCGGTGGCCATTCAGATTGATTGGATTTTTTATTTTTCCCGTGCTTTTTTTGATGTTGCAACATGGTTGATCAGTGATCTCATTTTAGATTTGACAGAAGAAATAATGGTGCTGAAAACAAAATCTGTAGCTCTTAGTTTTTTCTTCATGGGTACGGCAGTTTTTCAGGAGTGTAATTTTTAATTCTAGTGTGTAATTTTCAAATGTCATCATGCTGAAATCTTTTAAAAAATTGTGTTTGTTTTACATGGCTGCTTATTTAAAAAAACAACACTTTAAGCGGGATGAGGTGTTTGAGCGTTGTATTTCAGAACACGAGTTATGATGAGAGGGGAGTGTAGTGACTAGAAATCTGAAACGAGTGAGTGCAAGACATGCCGTATGAGATACATCCTGCTCACTTAATGCATTTACAGTACTGTTTAGGTACAGTCCATACATTGTGTTTAGCTAAGCAGCAATGCTGTGAATGCTTATTCAGCATTAACCATTTACCTTTGCAATTTTAATTTCAGTTGACATTTGCAGCCTAAAACTATAAGTTAAAGGCCATTTTGGTTTAACATGTAGTGCATGTTGGCCATAAAAAGCACCATTCTGTTTCACTGTATGTTTTGCACAACTGGAGCATGTTCTCACATTTTAGAAATCATCTCTGTACTAATTCCTTTAATACTATACTCACTGCCGAGAAGAATGAAGCACACACTTGTTTATGTTGAACCACAGCTCAAAAATGTTACATTTGCCATTAAGATAGTTGTAGGATTAGCTTTTTTTCCTTAAAGCCCAGTTTATTGTGGCTTCATGTTGTGCAGAACCATTATTTCTACTTCACATACAGTATATATGGTGACAATACTGGTACCGAGTTGTTGCCAAAAAAATGGAGTTTGACAGTGAACGACTTTGATTGGGGCTTCTTTCTTTTGTTGATTTGTCTTTTAGACTCCGAGATTAACAAAAGGCATAAATGTCATTTGAATGTGAATTACTATGATTTCCCCCTTCATTTATTACCTATTAGGTAGTTTATTTTAACATTGATTATGGATTAGTCAGCTTGCATAAAAGTAAAACTATGAAATGGCTTTGTTGTATTTTATATTTACCAAGTTCTCATGACTCTTTAAGGACAATAACAATGAATGTTGCACACAAAGCACTACAGAATAACTGGATTTACTTGATTTTTTTTTTTCTCTTTCAGTGTTGTGTCACAATTAAAAGTTATAGCCGATGATGTTGTGTATGAGTCATTTTGTATTACCGGTAACTTTTTTTTTTTTCTTCAGTTTACTCTTAGATATTTTTTTATGTTTCATGTTGGTAGTGATTGTCACAATTCTGTTCAACTTATTTTCTTATAATTATTGTAATAATACTTGTCCCTACATCAACCAACTATTTATAGCTCCTGTTGACAATCCATGGCCACTGGAAATAAACCCTGTTGGCTACACAACACTGATCCTGTGCCATCGTAGTGGGATTACACTACCTACGTGTTATTTTAAGGAAAATCTACCCTTTCTTAATAGGATCTTAAGATTTGTTCACCAGCTGTTTGTAGCAGCAGTGATAGCTGCTGCTGTTGGTCAAAGAGGTTATGTGAAAGATACAGAGCTACATTGCACTTATCATTTGCAGTTAGATTTTAGGCCTAATAAAGTTTGTGTCTATGAGGATGGGCTATTTAAAAAAAACAAATGTTTGATAAAGCCGTATGGACCTTTTCCCATGCCTCACTTGGATTTTCATTTGTTTCCTTCACAGGCATTTTTGATGGCATTCATGTTGACCTATAGCGGAAAACCCACAGGTGGAGATGGAGCCATCATTGTGATTACACATTTTTGTACACGTCTGCCTAGAAACATCCTGTCTTGCCAGCTTGCAGCTTGGAACAGTATTTTAGTTAGTGGTGGGATTTTAGCTGTGTCCCAAGTTTATACAAACTATGTTATAGTAGACAGTAATAGTAACATGTAACAAGTATAAATTAGAAGCAGTTGTACTTTATTTCCATTTATTGCAATGTTATACTTCTAATCCACTACATCTCAGAGGCAAATATTGTACTTTTTACTCCACTACATTTGTCTGACAGCTTTAGTTACTTTTCAGATTACAATTTTCATACCTTGAAACTCTCCTACTTCTTAAGGAGCAGATGGGCTAACATTTCACCTGGATTCTACCTCCTACCAGCTCACGTGACAAATAAAACTGATTGATTGCAATAAATAAACTATTTATAAACCCTCTTGGATCAGTATTCACAGTGTGTATTAGTACTTTTACTTAAGTAAAGGATCTGAACACTTCTTCCACCACTTGTATAGCTACAGTATAATGATAAAAGCTGACATGTCAATCAAACTCTTGGTATAACTCATTCACCATTATTGATTACCAGTATTGGCCAATTCATTGTTTTGTTGATCAACAGAAATAAGCAGTTTTGATAATCCATTGCCATTTAATACATTTTTGGAGAAAACAAGCCACTCATTCTCTACTTCTTTAGTTTCTCAATCGTGAGAATTTGTTTTGCAAAACAAGCAATTTGTAGATTGACAATTTTCTGGCATTTCATTGATTTATTGAGAAACTAATTGGCAGACCGATCGATAATGAAAAGCAGTACTTACAGGATCAATGAAAATACAAAGGAATAATGTCAAAGGTGTACTTTTTTTTTTAAGATTGTGTGTTGTCGCAAAGGTGACTTAACTACAACACGTCGTTTAACTAGCCAGCAAGGGTTACTATAGTAACAATCTCCAGTGACGTTTATGCAACGAAAAGACGGCTTACATTTCCTTTTACAGTATAGAAACGACTTACTTTTCGAATAACGGCGCGGTTAGCGGAGAGAGTTGCAAACAGGAGATAATGATTAGCAGATTACTGCAGTTGTAGGACGACAAAGGCTCGTGCGTCTTAAGGAGAATGCTGCTCTCCGATTGGCTTAAAGCTTAGGGCACAAAGTCCCCCAGGTAACACAGAGCCGGCGGCTCACTAACCCGCGTCTTCACTTGGACAATAAGCAGAAGATGGATAACTAAAGACTAATGAACGGTGATTCAAACAGGTATGTGCTCAATGAATGCTATTTCCAGTTTGTGGTCAGTTTAATCTACTTAAAAAGTTAGTTCAAACACCTCTTTATATAATTTAGTTGACATGGATGTTTTTGCATATTTTGTAAAAGACAGCTTTTGGGGAAGATACTCTTTATCACAAAAGGACAGGGAGCCCAATCTACTTTAAACTAGGTCTGCTCGATTATGGAAAAAAATATAATCACGATTATTTCGGTCAATATTGAAATCACGATAATTTAACATGATTACTCGTTGACTTTTGGAAACCTGTTGCAATTATTGAACTTAAAAAACAGTGGAAAACGTTAAATAAATCAACAGTAAAAAATAAATAAATAAGAGTTTACTTGCAAAACGTAATGAGCTAAATAATTGATTCTCAATTATTCTGTTTTTGTGATCATTGGGAGCCAAAATCATAATGATTTATGACGATACGATTACATTTCAATTAATTGCACAGCCCTACTTTAAACCTGAATCTGAAGGCAGAGGCTAAAAGACCTGTGAGGGTTAAAATAAACTTAAACTAAAATTAGGGATGATTTGAACCAGCTGTACAATCCCAATGCAAATAATGCATTAAGGATAATACAAGCTTGGTCAGTTGCTCTTTTATAGCCACAATAAAACGTAACTGCAACGGTGTTATTGGAACAGAGATTAATGTTCCAAGGAGTTTCACAGGGCACTTACATGTATTGTCTTTTGTGGCAGTTGCTGTGCTGATAGGTGTATCTATATACGGAGATAACATTGTGATGTGTTTTCACTGGAAACAGGGGTTAATGACTGACTAAAGTCTTAGTCTGAGGTTTTGTTATGACAAGGGAAAAAACCCAGGTCACACTACACACTTAACAGCACAGGACTATATACTATAATACTTAATACTTAGGGAAGGTCAATTTGATTACCAAAAATGAATAGCTTTAAAGTTTAAAAGACTATCGATATTGTTATTTGCATGTGATCAACCCATATTGTGTCAGGTTAACACAATAAATGTTATCTCAGGTTCATATCCTGAGATAACATAATAACAGGATATGGGGACATTTACATATTAGCCTGGCAATAGGGACTTCAATTGTTTTTACAGGGATGGGATGACATGGCAAAGCATGAACAGAGAACAGGCGTGCTTTTGTGCCTCGATTGGCCCATATAGCAGCCCTTCCTTCTCAGGTATTGAAACTTATCCAAATGTGGATTTCTTTTCACTAGGATCAGACAGAGGTTCCTTTATACCAAAATGTCCAGCTTTATAGTAGGAAAGGAAAATGTATTTATTTTCTAAAATGTGTTTGTTCTGGTAGAAATTGCACGCTCAAATTAAACAACTTTAAAAACAAACAACCAACAATTTTGAATGCTCATTTACAGTAAAAAGTGTCTCACATTGCCAGAATAGTGCCTACATTTTAGCATCCCCAGAAGAAGACTAATCCCTAATCATTGTATCACCATTTACGTTCTCTTTGTATCTCACCACGTAAAACTAATGATAATTTCTGTGGACGAACATACACCCACATTAATAATGTTGCAGTAAGACAAAAGGGTCAAAATGGATATCATATGGCTTTCAGGGGATCATTGCTGCTGCCCCCTACTCCCTCTGAAACTGATCCGGTTGAGGAGGATTAGGAGTGGCATGTGTGCTGTAATCTGAGTCACATGCAGTTAGAGGACTAGTTAGATATCTGTCAGAAACATACTAAACTATGATACCCTGTCAGTAGTCTGTCCAGTAAACAGAAATGACCGATTGATTAAAAGATTTTCTAGATTTCGAAATTGCTCAAACTTTACTCGTCCATCTAAATACATGCAGCTTCTAAAAAAAGGACCATTGCAGCGGTTTTTCGCCAATTAGCTACTAGACTATGCTTTACATCGTTGTGAACCATATGCCAAATATACTGTACTCTTTAAGATGGACGTCCAGGCAGCCACTCATCATTTTTAGTACATGTAGAGTCTTAAGACTAACATTAGATGATCTTTTAGTTAACATTTAGTCACCTTTAATTGGTTTCGTTTTTCTCAAAATGTAGATTACACTTGCACAGTAATGCAGTTGTAAGTATGGATTGTTTTGAAAACTAGTTGGTAGCTTTTTAGAGCTAAAAACAAAAGTTGCCTTCACAAACCTATGTTATCAGGAGTCCAGACCTAGGAGAAGACTAAGAAAATATGGATGTTGTGAAAATAACAGTTTACATTTTTCTTGTCTTGCATTAATATGGTTGCTGTTCTGCAGCAATGGATTCTTCCGTGTTGGGGTTTGACCACTTACACTTCAATGCAACAATAGTTTTCTGAAACTGCCTAAAACTGAGCAAAGAAATTCTTACTTTTTACTAAAACAAAACTTACCAAAGAATGTATTGCCTATCTAGAAACATTGTAGATAGACTTAATCTACAGAGGCCGCAAAGGGCTTTTTGTTTTAGGAATTTATAAACACTTTTAATTCGCTTGAAATACTTTTTTTATAAATTGTCTTTCAACAACTTTTTTGAATTCTCTCACAATATTTCTTACATTATTTTATGATATTATCCCTAGAGCTCCTGCAATGCATACAATAATGCTGTGCCAACCACTGGATACATTTGTTATTTAATGTGTGAAGTCAAAATTGTGCACTCTTGTCCAAGTCATGCTAAGATATTATAAATGCACTATTAAGGCACAGAATCACACAATATATGCCATGTTACAGTATATGCTAATAACATTAAAATAACCCAGAACTAATTTAAATCCTGGGTTGATATAACACCGGGTTATCCTTACATGTTTGACTGTGTGAATATTTAGTCCTGAGCTAATAGTAAAGACAGATCAGCCAGATCTGGAGCTGTCCAGTCCCCTGTGGTGCTGATTGCAGTTTATTTTCCATCCTCCCCATGTCTGCGTACATTTAGATTGGCTCCAAGCCATGTGTTGTTGATCAGTGTCTGTGCACATTTTACTACCCATTATTATAAAGGAAGTCTAAATTATTTTCCAGCTAAAATATTGCCCTATGGCAGTTACATCAGATGTGGTCAAAGCTCTCGAAGCTCTGTGGTTGATGCTTTGACAGACAATCCAGAGAGAAACATACTGAATGTCACTGAAACTTTTGGTCTGCTTTAATGCAACAATTTGTCAAACTCTGATCTGTGCTTTGTTGGTCAGTAAGTGCATGTTGAGCCCTGCAGAATGAGTTTTCTTTGCCGGACATCTGGCATGATGAGTATCCTCAAAAACCTCATACAGAATATCAGTATTGATAGCCTCTGTGTTCTTAATCTTTACTGTTCATTGGTGGTCTGGACATTGCTGGAATCTGTTTTTTTTTTAATAACAAGAACCAACTTATTGGTTAAGTCCAGTGTACATATTACTGTCTCACTTACTACTTACTACTCTCATTGAAGTCCATGTGTCAGATATACTCTTAAAACTTTATTTTACTGTTTTTTCAAGCATATTGGCTATTACTTAATAATAAAACAAATGTCTATTGAGCCTCCATGACATCACACCAGTGTGCTATTTGTTAACTAGATACACTTTTATGCTGATTAGCAATTGCTGCATAAGGTTAGAACTAAAGCAAGTGTAAGGTTAGCGTAAAAATATTGCCAGAGATATAATGTTAAACTACTGCAAGAGAATGCAGTAGGGAAGTATTTTAAAGAAACTTCCCAATGTGGTCCTTTAGGGATAGATTTCATACGTTATACTTTTATACTGTACAAAAATGCAAGCAAACCAACGACTGTTTGGAAGATAGAACTAAAAACCTGTGGGAAAATGGTCCACAAAGACAAAGTATAAAGAATGTGGTTAAAATAGGCAAACTAGTATGGTCCATTAAATAGAAATCTACTTTTGTTTAAAGCTTGTAAAGTAACCATTTGAATGTATTCCCTTTTCACAGAGTGAAACACAACAATCTGTGCCACCAACCTTGGATACACTAGGGCACTAAGATGCCAAAAAGCGATACCTGGCCAGGTGGTACTGGATTAGAGACGATGACTGGCATGGACAGTGCTGGCAGCTGTGACAGCGTTGTCAGCGCCAATTCTGCCTTTGTAAGTTACTGACCTTACCCTCTTGAATCTGAGAAACGTATTAGTTCTACTACAACTCATACAAAACAACAGGAAATATCAAGACAAAACCATGTAGGTAACTGAGCTGAAACATAAAAGCCTAGGGATGCATCTGGTTTCATAGTTTTGTATTTAGAAGTGAACACTTTAAGGCCTTAAACAATCTCCTATGAAACAGGGATGTTAATTGTTCTGTTTTGTTCATTTCTAAGAGTGTATGTCACCTATGGGATATGGAATTGTGGAATTGATGTCAAAAAGAAAACCCTTCTTTTATGTATTACAGAGTGATGATAGTCTGGAGCACCTGTCTGCTGAAGAGAAGGCCTGTCTCATGTTTTTGGAGGAGACTATTGAGTCTTTGGATACTGAGGAAGATAGTGGACTGTCCAATGACGAACCTGACCAACTGCCCAGCCCTGGCAACCTTGCTACCAAACGGGCTGACCTGTCAGCCTACGTGAGCAAAAGCAAGCTCAACAGTGAGTTCATCTCTAGGCACAGATGCAGAATTAACATTAATGAATAAAATACTTTCTAATGTTCTAATTGTTTGTTTTTCAGGTTCACAGAAACATGCCTCTGCGGAACACAAGAAGGAAAACATTGACACCAAACTCATGCTGAGCTACCTGGTTCCGACACCTTTTGTTCTGGCAAGCAGCTCTCCATGTTCTGTACCCAGTGGAAAGTTGAGTGTCCCTCCAGACAAAAACATCAGCTCTAAACCTCACTTCACTCCTTCAAGCAACAAACCCGATCATAAACACAACCAAGTACCTTTAGAGGTCGATGTTGTGATACCTCCTCCCACCAAACCCAGGGACTACTCAGTTAGGACAGCTGAAGGTTTAGCCAGAGGTCCTCTGTCCTATGAGGCACTTGTTCATCTGCGAAGAAGTGCCTCCACAAAGAAAACGCCTCTATGTCCCACAATTGATCATACTATAGAGTTGGACAAGCACCTTCCTGTCACAGTGGAAGACCCAAAACTCGGAAATCTGCCAAGATTTGACAGATCCCACTCAGAGGCTTTTAAGTCTAAGACAGGTCCTCCGGTTGTGGCCCCCAAACCAAAAAAGATTCCTTCCAATATATCCGTGAAAACACAAAATGAAGCATCCATAACCTCAGACTCTTCACACAATGTGAAGAATGCAACAGATCCCCAGGTCGTAAGACTGGAAGCTTTGCAGAAGCTGGGTCTCCTCAAAGACCAACCGCCAGAGGTTGAGACAGTAGCCCTGCTGTCTCCCCCTAAATCTCACTCCTCTCTGGACCACACACACAACAGATCTACAAGAGGTCCATCAAATGTTAATCCATCAAGAAGCCCATCGTTTTGTCATTCTAAAGTGCCCACAGAGCCCAAAAACAAGCCTCTGCAGAACAGTGCCAGTTTCCATCACTACTCCAGACGTGAGCAACAGCATGTGTCTGTACCACATCCGTCTCAATCCAGTGGATTGAAGGCAACTGGTCTGGAGCGCTCTGCTACCCTGGACAACCACAGAAACGGTGGAAACTGTCAGCCTGTACCCCGCAAACCCGCAAACTCGGTGGGATACACGGTGATGGTGGTGCCTGGGATGGGAGCCGATCGAAAAGAAGCACTCCGAAAGCTTGGACTGCTCAAAGACTAAAACAGGTAAACAGCAGTCTGCCTGCCAGAGTACCATCCTCTTAAAGAGAGTTAAAGCATTAAGTGGGAACTTGGCAACCATGGCAAACTAAAGCAGAAGAGGATGAAGAGAGGAGGACAAATTTAAAGGGCCAGACCAGCACTTTTAATAAAGGTTTTAATACAGGGGACTGGACTTACTCCGATTCTCCACTGGGCACGGTGTGCTGCGTTCCGGTTTTGTTCCGTCCACGCCACGCGCCATACCACACCGGGAGCGTCTCAGAAGCGGCGTGTCTTGCTGCCCGACTCGCAGATTTGATTGTCTCCACAAATACTTTACAGAACAATCACGTGTTTATTAAGCTAGTATCTACCTTCCAGTCCAAGCATTCCTGCAATTAAACTCCATGCCTTCTCTTTTCTGGTGTGGTCCTTAAAAAGAAAACTGTGATATCTATTATGGTTTTCAACTTCCAAGATTGTAATCTGTGGTGGTGTAGGAGACATAAACGATATTGGGGGGTGTCTTTTGGTGAATTGACTTGATAGTCTCGCTGTTTTACTTCCTACTCGGCTGTCCGAACCCCCCCGTGGCTCACGTGAAAATAGACCTGGTGCGTATCTTTAGCGGAGCGGAGAGCAGCTTCACGCACGCTTCTGGGACGCGCCATGGCACAGCTGATGGAATATCAAGCATTGACTTGTATGGCAGTGATTGATCGCGGGGCCCGCGGCGCCCGCAGCGCCTCCAGAACGCAGCGCAGACGCGCCCGGTGGAAAATAGGGGTTACGTGCTTGACACTAAGCAGTTTTTTTCCAAGTTCCAACTATTGTTTTTCTGTAGGTTTTAATCTGAAAATGCAAATTCTACCTTTCAAACGCCCGAGGCTCTACTTTTTACAAATTGATTAAAAGTATAGGTTAATGTAATGCCCTCTAATCAGAATCTCTTATTATGTTTGCTTTATCAAATTTCTGTTAAATACGACTTGACAAGACCCAACAGGACACCTAACAATCCTAAGAGTGCATACGACTAGGTTGCTGAATATTTAAAATAGATTTCTGCATTAACTAGCATGCACACACAAGTTTATGGCTGTAAGAAATGATTTGTCTGAATTCATCAACAGAAAGAGATATTGTAATAACCCTGTATGTGCACAAAAATAACATTTTAGATACTGAAGCAAGCCATAGTGTGGCTTTCCGTTAATCTCAAAATCCTTCCTCATTATATTGCGCATAATATGCTGCTCCACTGTAATTCTACTTAAAGGAAACGTCAACAGAATTGTTACTAAATAATTACTGATTGTTTCATAACTCACAAATGTGCCTAGAAGTGGATTGTTGAGTACATTTCTTGGAGCAAAGCCTCACAGAAGAAGATCATAATTATTGTAAAACCAAATTTTGAAGTGTTTTGGTTTGATTTTTCAGTGTTTTCTAAGCTTGAGTAGCAATCAGCAATACATCATCATTGAGATCTGATGCATACCTACCAACATTAGGCTGTGAAAAAAGAAATTAAGAAATTATCAATATGGGGCAAAGTGGGACAAAGGTGAGAACCCATGAAAATCGGGAATGTTGGAAGGTATGCTGATCAATCAATAGCTTTTGATTTGTTTCTACTATTTTATGGTTTAGATGGTTTAAAAAAAATGTGTGACCGACCGTGTCAATGTGACTGCCTTCATTGTCTAAATACTGGAAATGTTCAAGAATGGAAAACAAGGCTAATGTGATATAGTGTGTTATTTTTACCCACTCTACCATTTCCATAAATACCAGTGGAAATAAAGTCTGCAGGTTATATATTGTGTATTGTTATCATTATCCTCACACATTTAAACACAGTATCACACCTTACGTCAGCCCAATATAGACTTGTGATTTGAAATGGGATTAACTTGAACTTGTACTTAATGGTTTGCTTTTTCAGAGCAAGTGTGACACAAAGAAGCACAGGCCCTTTAATTCAGCCAAACCATCATCGCTGTAAACATGCACTGTGGATTTTACATCTCCGCTTCATCCAACACTCCACTTACACAATGACTATCAAGACAGTCACACTACTCATCTTACACGCCACTCGAGCAACGAGAAAGCCTGCTCAGCTGCTCATCCATTATCCGATTATCCTGAGCCCCGCCTCCGTGTGAGCAGACCAGTGCTTTCCCTTCTCTGTTTTCTTAATAACCCTTGCATGTAAGACTTCTAATTCCTACCACTGACTTATTTGAATGGCTAGGCATTCGTTATGCAACAGTCTTGAATTAGTGTGTGGTCGATTATTGCGAGAGACGATTACAGTTACCTTCTCTGTAGTGTTATCTATCAGTAAGGCGAGGGGGTCGCCTAATGGGGCCAGGATCTGTGTCGAGTATGTCTGCGCGCAGGCAAACAAAGGGTGTCAAATTGTGAAACTGACACGGCACTCTGCCGGTCAAGTAATATTAAACAATGGATGAAGAAATCAGGCCATAGTCAAATTTAGGAATTAGATACCTGGACAGAAAAGTGAGCTGCATACGGATTGAGTTTATCAGTAGAGATACTAATGCAAAAATGGCATTTTCAAATGTTGCTGCTGTGTTGAAAAACATTTTCTGTATCTGCTGTAACTCCCACACTAGAAATAGAGACTACATCATAGGATTATTTTACATAATTCATTATTAAAATAAAATAAAGCAACCTTTTGATTTTGGCATCAAAAGCACTTTTCAAGATTAACACATTTGTCTAAAGAATAAATTAGGGTTATCTCATCTTTATAAGTCTAAAGTAAACCCACACTGCTGACCCCAGAGGTCATATGTACTGTAACAGGAGATTACCGTCTACTACCTGTCGACAGTGCTGCCTTGACAACAGCCATCCATTTGATGCAACACTACCGGTCTGACATGTTGTCTACTAAGATCTTATTTCTTATTACTGTTCATAACACTCTAAACATGTCACGTTTAAATAGCTTTTTGTTAAGGAAATGAAACTAGCCATACATTGGATATATTAAATCATTTTATTTTTTCTATTCAGCAGAAAGAATTTTAGATGTTAGATAAGAAACAAGTTGAAATTGTGGTTTACAATCAGCAACAGCAAATTACATTAGAAGATAAATATTATAGTAGATGGACCGTACTTATGGTAGTTTTTTTTGTTTAAAATAAACATTCAAAATGTGATTTAAAACACATGACACAACTGGACTCGTAATGTCCACAAAACATGTCTGTTGTATACATTTCTGGTTAGCAAGGGTTATCAGAAATTCCATTTAAATAATTTAATATATACTGTGATCAATCACAGTGTATACAATCTTTGGGTTAAAAAACAGATGACAGTGATATGTGTTTAAGTATTGCAGGGCATGGGAACAGCCTTTTCATATCCCCTCATTATGGATGTGAGATTTGCTTTTTTTGCGCCTCACCTTACCATTAGACACTGGGACACCCAATGACTCCAGGCGGAAGGGGCGTGGCAGGACGGAGTCTGAGCTGACAGGTGGGTTCATGGTGGAACCAGTCACCGTGAGGTGGGCCGCCCCGTTAACCAGGGGTGGAGAGTAGATGCCTGTGGGAGAAGAGCGCCATCAGATGGGTAAAACCAACATAAGAGGGGTAAACATAAGAGAGGTAAACACCTAAATGTGAACTGGTTTGGCATTGTGACTGCTGCAGAAAGTCGGTTCAGTTGTAGCCTCTAGCATTTATGTGTTTATGAGAGTTGAAATTTCGAGTCAGTGGGGGAAGTCTACATCCTGGTCTTACCGTGTCCCTTGGTAGCTTCACATCCCAGCAGTTGGCTTGCTCTCTTTGACTTGAAGTAGCTGCTGGCAATGTTCTCACTGTCACTACGGTCTAGCATCTCCTTGTACCTGTCCTCCTCCACCTGCTAAAAACACACAGAGGGATGAGGCTCTGTGTTTCAGTTTGTGTGTGTAAAAGATCATGCATGGAACATGAACACATGAACACAAACCAGGAATGGCTCTCCAGTATCAGCAGCTGAACCTCTGCCAGCTGGAAGTTTCGGAGCCACAGCTATGAGAGAGAAATAGAACAAGATATTTAAGGGAAAGAATCTGCAAAACACATAGGATTTACAGTCTCACAACTTATATCATCAAACTGATAACTTCTAGTCTATTTTCCAAATGCCGTCTTCGCACTTTGCACCTGAAGGCAGTGTTGTTTTCTGCACCATCACGTCCGGCAGCCTCCAGCTGGCGCTGTCCTCGTCCCAGACAGATTCTTTCTTCAAGCGGTCCAGGTTGCTGTAGTTGCAGTCACGGCGCACCAGGGACACCATACGCTCCAGCAGGCTGTGCAGTAACTGGCGATCCCTCTCCAGCCGCCGGATTGTTGCCAGGTAGTCATCTCTTTCCACCTCGAACTCTGCCTGCAGGTCACGGATCTCCAGTTTTGCTGCTTTCAGCTGGTTTCACGGTTGAATGGCAGAGCACATAATTCAACACTGAAAGCTTAGAGACTCTGCAAATTGTTGAATATTGCTCCAAACCCATTATTTTGGTTTTTTTCCCCCCCCTTTATTAGATAGTGACAGTAGATAGACAGGAAAGGTGGGAGAGAGATGGGGGATGACACGCAGCAAAGGGCCGCAGGTCGGACTCAAACTCGACCTACAGTCGCTGTGACCCACCTTGCCCTGGACCTTGTCCAGCATTTGGCTTTTGGCATGGACCTCTTCTTGGATGGAGTTGTAGACGTTCAACAGCACATTTTCACTGTCCTCGCTGTTCTCTGACAAAGTGCAGATAAGCTGGACTCTCTGGTCAGCAAGGTTCTTCCTCTGCCTCTGTCTCTGCTGTAACTCTTTGTTCCTGGCCTGTTCTCCCCCTACCACCTCCTGTTCCAGCTGCTGCAGTCTGGGGAGAGATGGATGAATGGGATAAGACTGAGAATGGGTTTTTGAGGCCGAAACCGATATCAATATAAAGAGTAAAAGATCTCTTCCTTTTATTGGTTAAATTGTTATAGACACAAATGAAAAGCATTCCGAGCAGGATGTTTTAAACTTGCTCTCTGGTGGACAAACTATGTAATGGTGACACTGTTTCTAGATTGCTTCTAACCTAGTCTGGATAGACGACTATCCAGACGATTTATTGGATAGTTCCGGCGCCGCCAGAAGTTCCGCCGGATGTCCCTCACTTTCCAATTTCTTTGCGTTTACTTTAAACTCTGGTCGCATCCAGGAAAATTAACCAGAACCTCTGAGCAACGCTACACGCAAATATTTACAAAGAATATGTTTACGACATTTACTATCTAACTGGGACGTTTTGGGACATATTGGCGGGGATTTGCTATGGACAAAATACATATGGCGATACACTGGTAAGAGCACATTACATTTAACCATGTATCCAGCTAACTTCATTTAATATTGTGGCATTTTCTTTTGCGGGGTGCAAATGTTAAACCTAAAGATGTTCCTACCAGAGATCATTTTGCAGAGTTGGCATCCAGAGCTTAGCCCCGCCCAAGGCGGTTGTGATTGGTTTAAAGAAATGCAAACAACCCCTGACTGTTTTTTCATTTCTCCTATCCAGGAGTGTTTGTGTGGAGGTGCCAGACCTTTCTCCGCAGCGCTGTGGAGATAGGTCTGGCAATGTGGGACTACTTCAAACCTTTTTTGGCATTTCTGTACTGCAATTTTTTTTAGCTTATTGGCCAATACAGGCAACTTTATTTATATAGCATATAGAGCTGGGAGATTTCTTTCCCTAAAAAAATTCGATTTACGATTCGATTCCCCCCCTCTGCCATTTAAAACAAAATAACTGCGAACTGTAAATATATTTAAAAAATATATATTTACTGTATTTAATTAAAGTGCATCAACATAAACAAAATTGCAAAGGCAAACCCTTTCTCTAACTGAAAAGTCACTGTGCAGTGTGCAACAAAGATTGTTAAACATCCAAATTATTTATACTGTATTTGGATTGAAAAAAATCAAAAAAAAAAAAAAATGAATCGATTTGACCTACCAACTCGATTTTTAAATCAAATCGATTTTTTCCCCAGCCCTAATAGCATAGCATAGGCATGGATACCAATATATCTTCAATGAGCTAATATCGGCCGATATATTGGCCTAGTTGATTTATAGCTAAAATATTATCTTCAATCAGTGTGTTCACAAGACGTTGTTGGCAAGATATGATGAAGAAAGACCTTTTCATAAAGTGCAAGCAGTGCTGATGGTTGGTAAAAATGTGTGCTCACAAATAGGGCTGCACAATATGAGGAAAATATGCAATAACGTTGAATATCGAGATAAAGATATAACTTGCGATAAATAAACCAATATTATGTACATGTATACTCAGTTCTGCTAAAATACAACAAATTGCTTGTTGAATTTAGAACAAATGAAAGGAAATTATTTCCTTTCATTATATTGAACAAACTGAACAACGAATTGAATATAAAAGGCACCACTTTGCGATATGTCGCAGCCTTTCGCGATGTGTTTATTGCGGCAGTTGATATCGCGATGAGGATAAAAAAAAACCAATATATTGTGCAGCCTTAGTCACAAACCTTTCCAGGACGTGTTGCTGGTCCAGAGGCCCTGCAGTGATGTCAGACGAGTCTATGAGCCCATCTGGACCTTTTGGGGCACCGCTTGCAGCACCAGGTTCATCGGGCTGGCTCACCGACCCGAGGAAACAATACCCGATAAGTTTCTAATACTCCATAATTGCATTTTCATGCAAACAGTTGTTTTCTGAAGTGGTTGATACCTCTCGTTTAGGAACTACTGTATAACATGTTTAGTGGTAATGGTGGAAGGTGCTAGTGAACAGTACCTTGGTCAGGGAAGTTTCTCCAGATGTAATGTGGCACATGGGATCAGTGTTGTTGCAGAGCTCTTCTGTCATCATACAGCTAGAGCTCACTGATGCAACAAGCAAGACAATCCAAAGCAGTGTCAGTATACAGGGATTGGACACAATAACAAGAACTCTTGGTAAACAATGCAATAATATACAACAACTTTGCTTGTGTTCAGATTTTGTTCAGACT
Source organism: Perca fluviatilis (assembly GCF_010015445.1). Lineage (NCBI taxonomy): Eukaryota > Metazoa > Chordata > Actinopteri > Perciformes > Percidae > Perca > Perca fluviatilis. Next base: position 27,408,659 of record NC_053115.1, read on the forward strand.
TTGTCAGAAGTTTTGATTTACTAGTGCTTTTTAAACAGACTAACAGAACAAATTTATAAACTATTTACATGGTTCTTTGTTGGCGCCAGGTGATTTTCTGTTCTCATTCTTTGGGACAGAGCTCCCCCTGCTGGCTCGAGCCTTTTCCAGATTAGACAGCTTGGATTCATAGGAGGAACGCAGGGCAGTGATGTCCTCCTGCAGCTTTGCTTTGGATTCCTGCTCTGCATTGTACTCAGCCTGCAACTTGGCCAGCCTCTCTTCGTACTCCTGTGGCGAGAGCAGAATACAGTCCTATAAATCACCTGGTTCTTAGACAAAGCCTGTAGAGATGTGAAGTGATATATTGGTGCGGGAACGGCCTGTAGTTGCCTCTTTAATTTTTTCCTTCTCTGCTTCTGTGGTGCTGGACGGTGGCCTCGAAGGAACAGCAGGAGACGCCTCCGACAACTGACCAGCCAGCAGAGCTGCATGATAAACAACAGCCACGTAGGATACACGTAATACAAATCTTTACACAAAGAAGCAACTGCAAATGAAAGATCTCTCAAAATCTGCATTTAAACCATTAGACATTTTTGTTCAAATAAAAATGTTGTTTCCCTTATTGTAAAAGGCTAGTCCCAAAATATAGCACATACACGCAAGGTTAGCAGTGCCCAGCTGGCCTGAGATGAGAGTCCGCAACTTCTTGATCTCCTCCCGATACTCTCGGAGCAGAGCATCCTTTGGGTCCTCATTGATACGAGGCCTGTTCTGGATGCTCTTGGCCCGGTTGGCGTAGCGCATTGTGCTTAGGCTTTCCTCATAGTTGCTGTCGGCGGGGGAGAGACAGGCGATCATCAAGGTGCGCATGTTTCCTCCCAGAGAGTCCTGCAGCAGTCTGGTCAGCTTGGAGTCCCGGTAGGGGATGTGTTTGGAGCGTCCGTCCACCAGGGCAGAGATGACGTTACCCAGGGCCGAGAGGGAGAGGTTGATCTTGGTGGCCTCGCGGAGTCGCTCACCTGTAGCACCGGTTTTCGACTGACGCTCGCTTCCCGCCAGGTCAACAAGGTTGAGTTTACCTGCTCGTAGATGATCCTGGCCAGCTGCATCTGATGAATGCGGGGTGACAAAGGGAGTCACTACGACTTTTTGCAGACATAGCTAGTCACACTACTTTTATTACTCTTTTGTTTCTGTGCAATGTGCCTATTGTGTTTTTATACTTTCAGCCATTTCATGCAGTTATTAATTTTTTGGATTTCGTATTTCTTTTTGTGGTTTAATTGTTAAGAATTGTCATCTCTCTGCAAAGCACTTATGTTGCTTTTGAATGTGCTCTATAAATAAAAAGACCTGAGTTGGCTAGTATATTGTTTAGCCTTTTTGCACTTTGCATTTAAATTCATCATGGGACGGCAATTTCTCTACCCAAAATGGCAAATAAAGCAGGATGCAATTAGGGCCATGAGGCACATTGTGTTTTTTGTTCAAAAACATGTTAGCTACCTGGCTAACATTGAATTCATACAATTATTTTAAATGGTTTTGTCTTTCATCTGCCACATTTTCTTAAAGCAACATATTACGAACTGACTGAACATTTATTGAAAATATAAGTTCAGTGGAAAGTGGGTGCACAAAAAAGAACAACGAACACGCTAGGATAAAAATAACTCTTGAAACCCTAAGCATAACAGCTTGACGACATCAGAAGGTAGAATAACTCTCTGATGTTGAGCAGCTGGTGATGTTAGGAGATGTGATAGGAACAAGCACGTGTTTATGCAAATAAAAATACCTCTATGATACATTATTGTAGATATGTCTCAACATGTTTTGTATCATTGTGTGTTCACCTGTGTTGCAGATCTCCAAATGGATGGTGAAGATGGAGTGTGAGCGGGAGGAGTCCTTGTTCATCAGCGTGTAGCCCACTGCCCGGTTCCCCCAGCCTCGCTCTACAATTCTCTCGCACTCCCCCACACTGTGCACAGTGTGCATGGAGAGGTCCTGCACATACACCCCACGCTCTGGGTGCTCTTTCAGCTAAGCATTCCATCAACCACACAACCACACAAACACACAAACACACACACACACACACACACACACACACACACACACACACACACACACACACACACACACACACACACACACACACACACACACACACACACCAAATCTGTCACCTTGTTCAAACACCTTGACCTTTCAAGGAATCACTGTAACTACTGTGCTTTTGAGTCACCATGCCAACCATGTGCACAAAACCTTAAGCACGGGGCTCACCGTGAGAGAATAGTCTGAGCAACAAGTTCCATAATGACTGTACTTAGAAAAAAACAATAACTATTCTGGCTTCTAAAGTTACACGGTCTATCCTGATTTGTTTATTGCAACAACAACAACAACAGTGCTTCAAGACAAGACTTACCTCCAATCTCTGTTTAGTGTCATTTCCCAAAAGGTCTCGGATTTCTTCATTGTAAATCTCCAAGTAGGAGGCCCTCACCAGGAATTTTGTATTTTCTGCACACTAGCTTGCACACAGACACAAACATAAAATTATTCTCTCTGAGCACACAAAGTTAAGACAAGCCTGGGCAGAGACTAGAAGCACCAGACTGACAGAAAAAACAAGTTATAGCTACACACTGGAATGCGGAAGACTCAATCACCCAAATTCATAAGTGGGATATGTTGCACCAATTAATAACAGTTTGCCCAGCCTACCTGAATACTCTCAAAGATGTGCTCAAAGGCTCGTGGAATGACCCCCCTCTGGGCTGCAGGATCGTGTACTCCCTGCATGGTGAAAGACTTCCCACTTCCAGTTTGTCCATAGGCAAAGATTGTGCCATTGTATCCCTGAGTGACACCCTGTAAAAAAAAAAAAAGAATAGCACATAAATGACCTTTTGCATGAGGCTTCTTAAAAGGATCAACACTCTGCTGACCTTTGTAAGTGACTGACAGTAGACTGTTAAGTAAATAATGAGCTCTGCAGTCATTGGCAATAAGATATAGGCTACTGTTGTTGGACTGAGGGTGTCCAGTGACCAGCGTGCTACTTTTGTAATGCCTGGATCTCAAGACTGTTGCTGTGCATTGTCACTGTAAACAAAACAAACAAAAAAACAGCTTACCTCAACCAAAGGATAGGCAATCTCGTTGTACATCTGCTCAGTGGTTTGATCAATGAAGTAGGTCCCATCAAAGGTGAACTGTTTGGGCGGCTCATCTACTGCCCCAGTCTTCACTAGGAAGCACTGGCAGCGGTGCAGGTCCATTGATAGCACCATCTTAGAACCCAGAGCCTTCTCCCTGTCATTCAGGGGCCTGCACCTGACCACCACCTTCACCGACTCTGACCCCATGTCTCAACATCCACTCCACGCCAGTTGGCTTGTACAGTAGATAACGGATAAAAGCAAGGAAAACGTTAAATTCTGCTTGAATACATCATGTCTATAAAGCTGAGTTGCAGCAGACAATCAGGCAAGCGCTGCAGTGCCGACTAACGTTAGCGGCATCCCGGTTTAAGTCCTCTGAGAAAAGCTTTCAAACGCAAGGTACGAAAATACTCATAGTAGATTGAAATTCTACTTGTCTACTTGAAAGTATATTGTCCTCTTCAGGTACGCTTATAGTTGCAGGTCTCCTGCCATTCTGCTCTTCTTCCACACGGCGTTTTGAAGTTACTTGGCAACCAAAAACAACCGTTGAGGTACTCCAGAGCAGACCTGCGGCCATTTTGGTGAGGAGCGAGTGAGGTCGAGTGCAAGAACACAAACATTTATATCCTTGTATATTACCACAAAACCATGTTTTCCAAGAAAGAAAACTACAGTCCCTTTATGAATATTTGGAGTCTTCATCTACATATCCATCCAGCTACTGTTACATCTTTCTTTCGTCCTTCCAGCTAACGTTACTTAGCTAAACTCGAGATGTTTTAATCCAAATCTGACTAGATATCTTTAACCAGAGACGGATTAACACTTGGCTACTCATTTTGTCTGCCTTGTCAAATTACCCCGGTGTCTCCTTGCCAGGAGATTTTATAAATGGTGCCTTTTTTTTCTTTTCTTTTTACATACTAGGTAAATGCTGGGTAGCAAAAGTAAGCTAAGCTAACACACTGGATGAGGTTTTTTTTTTCTTCAGAGGAATAAATGTTACGTCAAATAAGGTTTTACTGCAGGGAGGAAATTCTTAATAGATTAAAGAAATTTAATAGGTTTGAAATATATTATGTTTCTTAAATATATTTTTACCAAATACACTCAGATGACAGTTTATTAGTTAGGCTAGCAATTACACATAGCTAAAACAAATTCAGTCTAGCTACAGCAATTCTGCAATAATTCCTATATTCATAAAAGGTAAATGGTCAGTTTTTTTAAGAACGGTTTGAGATGTGTTGAATGATTCAACTTTATGATTATTTTGGAGGATACTGACTGTGGTGCTGTTAAACTATTATAGAGAGGCATTTCTGTTATTTAGCCTAACCTCGTTGATGGGGTTGAATTAACACCTATCTAAATTTATTTAACATTGCATTAGTTTAAACTAGGTGTACCTATAAACTGGCAACTGAGCGTATAATCCAATCAGTGTAGAAATCTGTGAATCTATTTGCACACATGAAGCAATCCCAATCAATGTGGAGTTCTGCTCTAAGATTTAGAAACTGTGTACAGTACGAGTTGCCTAATAATTCACAGCAGTAATTCATATCTTAATACCAAAGCTGCAGGTGAGGTTGTGCTATGCAGACTGAGAAATAACAAAAAACATTAATTTTGTGGTTTAATCTCAAACAGCCGAATGCAAATTGTTTGTTGGCATATGTGGAAAAGATGGTACAAAGTACTCAAATTAGTTAAACTGTAATGCTGCCTCTTCACCAGATAACAAGATCACAGACAATCTTATGATAAAGAACTAATTTCATACCACTGTTAAAATCAGTGTGCAAGGTATATTGCTGCATACAAACATGACCAGAAACTGACTGCACACAACCTTTAAAAACGCATAACATTTGAACACGTCGCTTTGTAGTGGCCATGATATAAGTGCACTAATACACAACAGAGTCAGGATATAGAACATATTTGGTGTATAGGATTAATGCATACATATCATCCAGGTCTAATGTCTAAACACAAAGATAAATGTGTAAACTAGATAAAATTCAAGGAATAATCATATATCTTTGTTCATTATCTTTACAAAAAAAAAAGATTTATATTTTTTTATTTAGAAAAAAAAAAAAAAAAATTTGATCAATTTCCTCGATCAATTTCAATCTACCCATTTGTTAACTTTCACATGTTAAAAAACACAAACTCCTCAGATGCCCTCAAGACACAATTAAAAAAATTTTTTTTTAAAGATTCTAAAAAAAAAAAAAAAAAAAATACCAAAGAAAGCAGCAAGCACAAAATATTACACTTTTACAAATAAGTACCCTTTGATTACATTAAGTGCCAAAACTGTTAATAGGTGCATTGTGTTATACAGTTTGTAAAGCCTCCCAAAAACAAAAACACCAAATAGGATTTAAAGGGGGAGGATATATGTGCAAAATAAAAAGTAAAAAGTTGTCACTTATTCTGAGGTTGGCAATCCACAAGGTCCAGTGTCATGGGTTTAAACCCAGTCCTTTCTGGGGGTACTTTTAATGTTGGCTTTGTTCTGGCTTTTGTGTGGCTTTCCAGCCTGCTGTTTGCTGGTATTTTCCTCCCACTCGTAACAGTGGTTTACCCGGGCACAGCTCAGCAGACAGGCCAGCTCATCCCAATTCTCTGTATAGTGTTCGATCAGTTCTACTATGGAACTGAATTCGGTCTTGCATTTCTGCCCCAAAGATTCAAAAAAAGAAACAAGAAAATGACTGTAAATTCATAAGTCACAACTTGGGTTACACAGAATTGGTTTGCCAAGACATTTATATTCAAATGCCAAAAATAACAATGATTTTTGGTTTCAGTGGAGTTTTAGAGTGAATATGGTTGTCTAAGTGCTCAATTTATGGGACTTTGCATGCAATACATATGTAAGCAACTAGTGTGAAAGAATCAAAAGATACATTTCTGGGGAGTGAAATAGTTCCTCTGTAATTCACTTTACAGCTTGTGATTTTGTTTACACTACAAATCTAAGCAAATATCCTGGCACACTCACTGTTTGCTAACCATTATGTACAGGGCTGTACTGTACGTTAACCCTTCTTGAACATAGCACTGGTGCTACAGAGGTTGAAAGTTTTGTTACAGTTTGAGTAAAAAAGTATTAAGTCAGTCCACTGTAGTTTTCAGACTATTACAATTTTGTGTTATATGTATTTATTTACATATACATTTGTTGATGTCAGCTTGAGTAGAGAACAGAAAAAAACTGATTGAGCCTGAGGTTTTTGCTCACAGGGATGGCTTTTACCTACATTACCACATTATTTTAAACTTTGGCCTCACTTAATATCAACATCCAACTAGTATTTATACAGTATGTATGTATATATACATATACACACACATGCCACACACACACACACGCACGTGCCACACACACACACGCCACACACGTGCCACACGCCACACACACGTGCCACAGCCACACACACACACATGTGCCCACACACACGCGCCACACACAATACGCCACACACACACACGCCACACACACACACACACGTGCCACACACACACACACACACACGTGCCCCACACACACACACACACACACACGCGTCCCACACACACACGCGTACACACACACACACACACGCACCAACACAACCAACGCGCCACACACACACACACACACGTGCCACACACACACACACTTACCTCCAGCACTAATTTCCCTTTACTTGTGTGTTCGATGAGGTAGGTTTTCAGGCCAGAGGGGAAGCGAATGATGAGTGAGCCACATTTGGGTTTTTTAGGATGTGGGCACAGGAGGTACGATCCCAAAACATCGTCTGCAAGCAGGGAAAAGCTGTGGTCACTGAAATACCAGAAGATACACAGTTAGAAGAAGAAAAAAGAAAAAAAACACTGACAAACTCAAGAAAAAGTAAGGGCCAGAAAAGGCATTTACGTCAAATGTACAAGTGCCACTCACGCTGCGATACCAGCCCAACACCACACCGCTTGAGCCAGAGCTTCTTCTGTTTCGGCCAAGCTTGGAGCACGGGATCTCTTCACCTGTGGCTTGTCTCTGTCCTTTTCTGATTCACATGTAAGAAGAGAAATTACTAATTTGGAGATATTCCACCAGCCATGTTTGCATGGGGAAACATTCAATGCAATCCCAATTTAGTGAAGGAAATGTTATGTTTAAAAAAACGTACAGGACTGAGATTAACCAAATAAACAAAACTTGTGTTTCAACGTGTTAAAGCTAAGAGTCAAATTAACGTCAGTGAGAAGCTCCATAGTGAGAAGCTTAAGAAAATATATGTCCACTATATCCAATGTGAGACCAGACCATTTATTAGAAAATACTACCTTCTGACACCACAACAGACAGTGAGGGGCTGCCCATCACCTAAAAACAGAGGAGTTTGCTTTACCTAATCAACTCTTTGACTCTTGAAATCACTCTGTGAACCCTTGGCCCACCTTGTGACGCACTCAGCCGCTCCTGAACGCTGCGCTGTTTGTGTGGTGTGAAAGTAAAGGAGCGGAAAGCCCCAGAGCGCAGCACTTTATTGCGGATGGCTTCCTTGCGCACCAGGGAGGGGGAGGAGGTGGGGAAGACTGCATCTTGGCTGCTGTGCAGGTCATCGGGAGACTTTTGATTCTTCTGTAGATGGCGGGGAGAGGATGAAGGGAAAACACTGGTGTTAAAAGAGACAACACTATGTTGTGAGAGTGAATACAAGAAGACATTCAAGTACAAACCTTAGTGCCTGGCAACAACCCTTGAAAAGGGGCTCTTCTGAAGGACACCAGGGCACTAACACTGAGAGGGAAGCCGTGGTTAAGCAGGGAGGGGTTGCGACGAGGCATCGAGCCAACGGAGTCTTCCAGGGCCTCCTCTGGGTGCTTCTCCAAGTAAGACAGCTGGAAACAGCGGCAAAGGAGCAGGTTTAGGAACTGGGCCTACAGGAGAGAACGTAGACAGAAAACTCAACAGTTAGACTCAAAAAATGGAACAATGTAAATACTTTAATGGGACCATAATGCCCAAATCCCAGATATTAAATAGCCATGTTTCACATTTGCACTAAAACAGTAAATTTCTCTATAAATAATAGTAGATCCAGAGCATGAGAAGCACCGTTGTTGTAATAAATGACACTGATCATGTCTTACCGCTCTGGCATGCCTGGCTCGAAAGACATGGCAGTACAGCTGGGCGTCCGTGCTGCCTGGGTTGTGGGAGACGAAGGCAAACTGGGCATCAATAGGCCGGGCGGTGGACAGAGAGACTCTACGCAAAGCGTGAGCCATCAGGAGTGTCTGGATTAAGACAGTGAAGGTGACGCATACGGTTGAGACACAAGAAATGCATCTCTTCTTCTTTAATGCTTCCGAGTTAAAAAACGCTCTTCAGGCCAAGCTGTCTACGGACGTGTATATGCATAATGTTTTCATACCGTTTCATCCTCGTCATACATTTTCACACCTTTGATGGAGAATTTCAGGGACACAGGTCTGCTTCTTTTGCATGTCTGATTGAAGACAACCAACGTATTAGATATATTGATACTGTTTTCCATTAAGTACAGGTTGGTGATTTTTGGGATAGTGATCATTTAAGGCTCAGGACTTACTTTAAGGGACCTCAGCTGAGTGTGCAGTTGCTCTATCTGATCATCCAAGCAGCAGTCATCCACAGGAAATGAACCCACATACTTTACAGTAAAGACACAAGCTTAGGCAAAACACAAACACGCATACAAATACACTAATTTAAATATAAATATCACATTTCTAGAGTTACCTCTGCGGATCGAATCACTGTAGTATCACCTTCTGTGACCGGTGCCTCACCCATGCTGCCTGTTTATCTGTAAAACCAGACAGCTTGGACATATCAAACCCAATAGCAAATATCATTTAATATAAGATCAAAACTATTTAAGAAAAACCCTTCAAAACAAGCACCCATGTAAGAAAACGGGTCAAACAATCACAATCGTAGTACGTGCTACAAATTACTACAAAAAGTTAAAAAAAAAAAAAAAAGGGGGAAAAGGGTAGGCTACATAGTCAAATTGTGGCACCGTACCGCCGACCATATCGGTCCATCTTGAAATATTACAAACGTGATTTAGGACTGTTACATGGGATTTTGTTAGGCTTCTGTTTTGCATGTCATTGTCCCATTTTACCCCAACTTCTTCAGCGCCGTAAATGCGTCGACGTCGCCGTCAACACACGGGAACTTTATGATTTGTTTTCCTGAGCGTCTTCGTTACGAACAGTGGACGAAATCCCAAATGACAAGCTTCGGTGAACAACCCTTTTGAACGGTTTCCGCCCCAGGTAGGTCGACAGTATCATAGGCACCGGAGCGTGACGTCGCTCAGTCCGCAGGTTGAAACGAGACTTTTTAAAATCACAAAAAAAAGAAAAAAAACTCACCTTTTCAGACTCGGAGGGACTCCAGCACAACCGCCAGCTCCTCCGCACAGCCTGCGTCTTCTTCACACGCTGTCTACACGCCACCGTCCTCTCCTCACTCACCGTTATACCCGCTGCCGTGCCGTGCCGTGCCGTTCCGTGGTCCAGGTGTGCAGCTGCTGCCCGGCCCTGGGGGGGGGAATGGAAAAGTCAGCGCGTTGAATCACTCCTCCACCCGCGAACTCTTCCTGCTGTCCCAATCCACGGTTGTTTTTTTCCCCAGCTCCACTCCTCGTTGCGCAATTCACCCAAATGTTGTCACACACCCAGTTGCGGGAAAGCCACAGGCTTCTGTGGAAGTGGCCGGGTTGGGTCAGCGGGTAGAGCAGGCGCACATGGACTGAGAGGTTTATGCCTCGACGCAGAGGTCCAGGGTTCAAATCCGAGCTGTGACAATTTCCTGCATGTCTTCCCCCTCTAGCTGTCCTGTTAAAATTAAAGGCAAAAAAGCCCCAAAAATTATCTTTAAAAAAATAAATATTATATTTAGTATATTTTGAGGACACTACTCATGTAGGATTTTAAATGAAGGGCTTTTACTTGTACGTTACATTGTTCTGATAGTACTTTCACGTAAATGACGTCTGAATGATGCATACCGATATAGGACAAGGACATCATGATAAGAATACATCCAAGTGTGAGCATTTTACTGCGAAGTTAGTTGACTAAATTAGAAACAGGTCAGTGGTTTAATCCAATGTTTTCTAACTTTGGAGCCCCCTCCAAAAGGGTCACAAGATAAATCTGGGGGTCATGAGATTAATGGGGTAGAAAAGAATAATAAAAAAAATGTAATTCCTTTCCACCACTGCTCACACCCTTCTTTTAACAGATCCATGCACGCACCCCTTGAACCCCTCTTCCACACTGAAACAATGTCAACAATTGTTATACAAGTATGCACAAATTAGGGACTCAATTAAAAATGTATAACTTTCTCAAGAAATCTAACAGTACAATGACTCTCCACTTTAAACAATAAGGAGGCTATAAACACGCTTATGTTTTGATGTAAAGACATCCTCTTACTTGTTTTTCTGAATAAACTTTCAGGAAGTTAATTGGTGAATCATTTAAATCATTCAGATAATCATTGTGAAATCCCTACAAGGACACCTGCTAGTCCTAGCAACCCTAAAGCACTGACCTGTACATCTTTATACATTACTGACTTATAGAGTGTGGTCTAGACCTGCTCTATTTGTAAAGTGTCCTGAGATAGCTCCTGTTTTGATTTGATACTATAAATAAAATTGAATATCACTTTCTGTAGAACTGAAAAAATAAAATAAATAAAAACACTCTTAAACTAATCATGTATGACTGACAATATCCCAGTACTACTTTATGTTCTGGAATCAGGAAAATGTGCCATTTCATTTAGATTTTTAATCCCTGTACACTAAATTAATAGAAAAAAAACCAGCAAGAGTTTACAAATATAGCCATTTTATTAATGACTTGGTGGGGAAAAAAAAAAAAAAAAAAGCTTACCAACACAAGGAATACATGCATGCAGGGTATGTATGAGCTATTATCCTCCTTTTTCTTATTCACAACACACATTTCTTACAGTTTGGTACTGAATTACAGCAGTGAAGCAATAAAATAATTTCATGTTTTTGCTTGTTTACACACACATCAAAAAAGACATTTTCTTCAATGTGTTTGAAATTAATACTAACAGTGTGTTATTCTCTGTTAAGTCATCAACCTGCCACCTGCAGACCTAATCTTTACAAGGGGGCATTCGTTTTGTTTTAAATAAACAAATCACATTGAGCATAAGAACAATTAATAGTATAATAAGGACAATTTTCTGATGCAGTACTGCACGGTCAAAAATATTGTAATTGTATTCCAGGACACATGACAACAACCTTAAAGTCTGTGTTTTAAAAAATATTAATATCATTAGGAAAGGTTCAAACTTTAAAACCCATATTTGAACTAAAAAAAAAAAAAAAAAAAAAAAAGGTAATCCCCCAACACTGATATCGCACTTCATTTGATATTAGGAACATGTGGTGCCAGCGCCTAAACAGTGGGTTATGAACGGATATAAAAACAGAAGTCACTACATGGCTCTAGTTACAGTTTGTCGGATCTCGCTATGCTCTCCCGATCTGGCAGCTGGTCACACATCAGTTGTAACAGCAACACTAACTGAGCTTTTCTACACATGTTGATTAAAAACGAAATTCAGAGACTCTCAATGTACAGTAAAACTTGGTAGGATAACGTTCTTATTCTACAATAGAAATAAAAAAAAAAATGAACTACTGCCCTGTTAAAAAGGGAGATGATAAAGAGAGAGAGAGAGAGAGCACTGAAAGAAAGCGGCAGACGGCTGTATATTCAGAGCGGCCCAGTTTGTGGAAGGCGCAGCTGGGCTCAGTATTTCCCTCTCTTGGACTTACGAGGGGACTGCTTGCTGCTCCGCGCCCCCCTTTTGACTACAGCCTCTTCTGGGGAGGACTCTTCAGGCTCGGGCCGCCTGGACCCACTTTTGGTCGGCGGCTTTTTGACTTGAGGCTCCTCGGGAGACGACTCCGCAGGCTTCGATCGCTTGGACCCGCTCCTCGTCGTCTCCTTTGGGACTACAGCCTCCTCGGGGGAGGACTCTCTTGACACCGGTCGCTTGGACCCCCTTTTGGCCAGCTTTTTAACAGCTGGCGTTTTGGGCTTTCTTGCAGGAGCTCCTCTCTTGACAGGCGTGGCTTTGGGTGGCGGCGTGGATTCCTTCTTGGAGGCTGGTGGTTTCCTTCCCCGTCTCTTGGCTGAAGACACCGCCTTTTTGGCCGGAGACTTCTTTGCGAGGGCGCGTCCTCTGCCTTTAGCTTTTGACTGGCTTGGGCTCCGGGACTTTTTTGCCGGTGGAGGACGGCGAGCCTTGGGTGGAGGCCTCTTCACAGATTTTCTACAAAGTAATTTGAACAGGGAGCGGTTACTGAAGTACAAGAAGTGTTAGGATAAACACACATCACATGTGGGTGCAAGGCTAGTGGAAAACGGCATCAATTAAAAAGAGTAAGGCCTGCACACCGACTCCAAACCACACATTTATTTACAAAGACCATCCCACTTCGTCAGGTCAAAATATTTAAAAAAAGGTTTGTGGAAATGAATCCTCTTATTCTCCAAAAGGAAACGTTTTTAAACCTCAGATACTGACACCAAGAGGTCTGAACCGAGAATATGTGAATTTTGATTTAGTTATGGTATAGCTTCTTGTTGGTAGCGGTCTATAGTCTCTACCATATAATAAATGTATGGTGGTTTATAATATGATAAATGTGTGCTAAAATGTTGAGGTTTAATTCAATTTTGTTGTAAAATGTTTCCTTTCGTGTAATTTACAACTTTAAAAAAATAAAACAAAAAGTCTTAATAGATAATTGTCTCTGCAATCCTACTCTTTGGGGTCAATGTGCTTTCAATTGATTTTTCATTGCGTGCCACTTGACTTGTCAACTGTTGTGAGATCATTTTGAGTTACTTAATTGTCATTAAAAAAAAAAAAAACTGCCTGCAGACTACAACGCTGGGTTAAAAGGTCCCATCCATGACATGGTGCTCTTTGGATGCTTTTCTATAGACCTTAGTGGTCCCCTAATACTGTATATGAAGTCTCTTTCCCGAAATTCAGCCTTGGTGCAGAATTACAGCCACTAGAGCCAGTCCCACAATGAGCTTTCCTTAGTATGTGCCATTTCTGTGTCTGTAGCTTTAAATGCTCTTGAGGAGGAGAGAGGGGTGGGGCAAGGTGGAGGGGGGGGGGGTGGTCTTGACCAACTGCCACTTTGCTCATTTGCAAGCCATGATGTCTCTCTCTCAAGGGTGGGCCAAACTCTCTGGGCAGGCAAAGCAGAGAAAGGGGGAGGTAACTTTGCTCCTTATGACCTCATAACCATATTAATATTAAAAGACCCCATAAAGTGAAATTTTCATGCCATGGGACCTATAAGGGTGATTTATGCTTCTGCGAACACAAGTGCAGACACGGACATACGCCGTAGCCTGATGTGCAACTCTCAAAAGATGTAACTACACGTCGCTCGGCCTGGCTTGGTAGTGTTGCATTTCCCCTACTCATTTCCTGGTTCTCCTTTTCCATTAAAAAAAAAAAAAAAACATGAAATCAAGGATTTCCTGCTACAGATTTCTCACTGTGGTCAGGAAGCACAGGGGAGACACTTTGTTTCTCTTACTATAGTCTCGCTTTACCAGGAGGAGGGTCTGGCTAGTCCACACAGCATTCCGGGATGGGAGAAAAACGTGCTGTGCTTTATTGGCATTTCTTTAAATCAATCACAATCGTCAAGAGCGGGGCTAAGCATTGTATGTAGCTGCTGCAAAATAGTCGTGCGAGAGAAAACAGATTGGACAGATAGTCTAACTAGCTGTCTGGATTTACCCTGCAGAGATCTGAGGAGCAGTTAACCGTAGTCCTCAGAAATCCACCAGTTTAAAATTCCAACACAAAGAAAGTGGGAGGTGACGGAATATTACAAGCATCTGGCGGAATTTCCTGCGGCACTGGAGCAATCCCGGAAGTGGAACGTCAAGGATATACACTACTCTCACTATGACTCTAGAGTTGCTACTCCGAAGCCGCCCCCCCCCCCCACACACACACACACTTCGGTAGTCTACGGCAACAACTCTGCGTGGGGCCTCCGCACAACCATAAATCAAGCTTTAAGCATACCAAGTACAGATGAAACATTTATTTTACACCCACCTCTTCCGAGAGGGAGCTTCATCCTCAGACTCTTCCTCCTCTTCGGACTCTTCCTCGTCAGAAGATTCAACTGTCCGCCTCCGCGGAGTGGTTTTCTGCGGAGGCTTGTTGAACTTGTCTGGGTACAGGATGGTAGGGCTAAAGAGAAAAATAAAAAGTGATCTAGGACAGCATACAAAGACAAGTACATCAACCGTGCTAGTTCCTCTTGCTGCGTTTCTTTTGTGATTTGGGTTCATTTTTAAAATTTTGTGAATTTTGTGTACAAAGCAAGCTAAGTGACCAGCCTGGCTTCAAACTGATAAACAAAAACATTTACACTTTGTCAAACTACAGTAGAAAGCACACTGCATTCGCCAAAGAAACAAGAGTTGGAGACCCTTTCTTTAAATTATTACTTCCATTTGAGTATTAAGCGTTTTTTAAAGCAGCACTATGTAACTTTTAGCACGAGCTGTAGTTCCAATGAGACAACCTGTAGGGGGACCGAAGCGGTTAAAGTTACATAGCGTTGCTTTAACAATGGAAATGTAGTTGGCGTACCTCGGGTAGAAAGGGAACGAGAGCTGGTAGGTCCCTGTGAAGCCGTGGCCGGTGATCTGCTCCATCCAGCCGAGTACTTTACACTTTGTCAGGGTCCTCCTCAGATTGGCCACTAAAGAAAGAAAAGAGTTCCCTTTTTCAGTGACAACATTTTGGACGCACAAAATTATCACAGGGGGATTAGATTTCACGTTACAAAATGAAAGCACACATTACAAAACGAGCCCCTAAAGTGACACTCCACCCCGAAAATCTAGATTTTGAGTATCCGACCTCTTGTAGGCTCGAAACGTGGGAGCAAGAGTTTGTGTAATTCTCTGCAGAGGACAGTGCCTGTGATCAGTCAGTAGTGTGGGGGGGTATTTGGCCAGATATGGGCCAAACTACGCACTTGTGCAACATAGTGACACTATGGACAGGCAGCAGAGAAGAGGAGCATGGTGCAGGAGTGGGTTTGTTTCCATTTACGTTCCTTTTGTGCGAAAACTGGTCACCATTTGACTCCGTTGTACTCAACGCGAAGAACAAAGTTGCTAACTTTTTGAGTGATCATTTAGAGTAAATCCAATGTGCTTTTTCAACTGGAAACTTCAAAATTTGAAATTACCTGAAAGCAGTCAGAAGTCAGCAGCAGTCCTGTTAAGATATACAGTATCGGTGAGAGAAGGAGAGAGTCTTACCTAGCTGGTACTCCTTTATATCCTTGTTTGCGTCCACTAGGTGTTTGCGTAAAGTGGTGGTGCTGCAGGTTTTAGGTTCGTTCATGGCTGTGATGGCGGCTGTGATGGCGTCCTCCAAGGTGCTGCCTTTCAGCAGGACCTGGTTACCGGTACGCTTCAGCTGGGACAGTCGGATATAAACATTTTCAGGATTTTAGGTCCTTATTGCAGTAAGACAATCACATTGTTTACTGGCACTTGACAGACACTTATTTTCCCATAGATTTAATGTTCTAGAGGGATTATTACTTGGCAATATCTTTATCTCGCAATATCTAAAATTCTACTGAAATAGCATAATACAACAATGACGCCCGAGCTGGCAAGGCAAGGCAGCTTTATTTGTATAGCACATTTCAGCAACAGGGCAATTCAAAGTGCTTTACATAAAACATTAAAGAGCAGTTAGAAATCACCCACACAATGCACAGGGTCAAGATACACAATTCACACATGAACACAAACGTTGCAGTATAAGAAATGAACAATTACTTAAAATAAGGCAACATCAAAAAGAAAGGTCTTCAGCCTTGATTTAAAAGAACTGAGAGTTGCAGCGGACCTGCAGTTTTCTGGGAGGTTGTTCCAGATATGTGGAGCATTAAAAACTGACCGCTGGCCCCCCCTCCCCCCGTTTAGTTCTGACTCTGGAGACGGAAAGCAGACGTGTCCCAGACGACCTGAGATGTCCGGGCGGTTCATAGTGTAGCAGCAGATCAAACCCGTTAAGTGCTTTATAAACCAACAGAAGTATTGGTCTATTAGCAGACTGACTGGCACTGTAGAGCTCCATCAGGCCTGGAATCAGAGCCCATCCTGTGGTTCACTGTGGGTGGTTTTTGACTTGACCTTTTTTTTTTCTTCTTTTTTTTTTAACTGATTAAAAATGAACCGATAATATTGAGTGAGAGGAGAACTTGTGACATAAGCCATTGGTGAAATCATGAAAAACACCACATCATTGTCCAGTTTATGTTAGAGGTGTGAATCTTCACTGATCTCCCGATTCGATTACATTATCACGTCAGCGATTCGATATCTCGATGCATCAAATACATTTTTCTATTAAAGCCATGTAGGATATTTAATTCATAGCTTTTCAAGCTTCAAAAAAAACCAAAACATTCTGCAGTGCTCAAATACTAAATAAATTGGATACATAAAACTACAGCACTGAGCACATACATTAAATTGTAAACAGAAATAATTGATTGTGAGCCTGCCGATTATCGATGCAGCATCGTCCATGTCCACGATTCGATGCATCGATTATTTGATTAATTTCAACACCTTTAGTTTATGTGCCACTAGTCATTAAAAAAATAAAAACAAATACGACAGATGCAACTCATTTTGGGACACAAATTAATAAAAAGCTTTACCTGGAAAGTCCCTCTGGCTCCTTTCCCAGTGATTTGCTCCAGTTGTCCTTTCTCCACGGCCTTCACCAGGGCTGTCTTCAGGACGTCCGGCCTGAGGACCAACCAGAGTCAGTAAATCATTAGTATACTGAATAATCCAAGCTAGTACACACGTACACGCACACACACACACACACACACACACACACACACACACACACACACACACACACACACACACACACACACACACACACACACACACACACACACACACACACACACACACACACACACACACACACATTCTTGTAAGTTACTGAGCCACTAAAATCCAGCGTGGCTGTGTATCTTTGAAGGTAATTCCTGAAAAATCATCTTTACCCCATTATTGCAGTTTTTACCTTTTTTCAATGTTGTCGTTTTGTTTTACAATCAAGCGTGGAACTTGGTTTTAGTGAGCATCAATAGCCACTTTTGGACAGTAGGACATTTCCCCAGGGACTAGCAACCTTATTGAGGAACTCATTGTGTTTCGACCGCAGGGACGTGTGTCTAAATTAAGTTCCGAGGACATTTTACCCCCACTTCAAAGACTTGTTAAAATAAATTAAAAATAATTGAAGAATCAACAATGAAAATGATAGGGTTGGGTATGGTTTGGATTTTTACGATTCCGAACCGGTACTTTTAAAAATGATTCTGAAACAGATTCTTGACATTTTTTTAAAATGACAAAGATGTAATATGTCTACTAGCAATCTCGTGCAGTGAATGGTTAATATGCTTTTACGTCCGTTTTTGTGAGCCCAGAGGGAAAATATGCCATTTTAAAAGTAGCCTACATTTACGGTAGATTACAGAGAAAGTGTGATATTTTTACGTCCGTTTCGGAGCGACGGAGGGAAAATATTTCAGTCGACACATTAAAAGTGGTTACGCACCAACCAGACGGCCGACCCCTCGGCAGAAAAGCCAGTGGAAATGATCAGTCGCGTCCCCGAGGTCCAAAAAACTGCCTCGGAACACACTGAGGCGACACTGACTTGAGAAACGTAATACGTCTCCATAGCAGCAGGCGGCGCTACTCTGTATTGTTGCCCAAGAAATGAAAACCGGCAGCTGATTGGACCAAGGCGTCACATGGGTTTGTTTTCTCCAGAAAATTCAAAGCCAGACTGTCATGGCGTCCGTTCAGAATACGATCTCATATTGTACTAAAATAGTTCACTGAAACGTGTTTCTGAAAACATTTTAAGCGAGAAATAGGCCGTGCAGTTGCTGAATCTGTCTTCATTTCAGATCAACAAAAGGTCAGTTTAAAAGATTTTCGTCAGATTTTGAGAGACTCTAGTCACCTCATTCCGCTCGGCATTTCCGGGTGAGTCCCGACTGCCCTGCCGCACACTGAACACGTCAGGTCGGCCAAAATGTACGCCGAAAGCCCCTCAGACGGACGACGGCACGGGACACACCGAATAGATTCGAGTCACTGACCTCGCCAGACTGTCCAACGGCCGATTATCGGCCCCGTGTCCCGGGATTCAGTGGAACCAAAATGTGCGTTCTAATCTGGTCCGATTCCTACCAGTTGCGTAGGAACCGGTTCCATAGTGGAACCGGGTTTCGGTACCCAACGCTAGAAAATAATTGTTAGTTGGAGCAAAGTTGCATAAAACAACGTTCAGCAGTAAAACAGTGCTCCGTACCTTTTCTCGATGTCGAAGTCGGGGAAGTGCTGCTCCAGGTATTTCTTGATCAGGTTGTAGGAGGCCTCTTTGGGCTCACAGAGCCGAGTGATGATGAGAGGAAGAGCATCTCCCAGAGACTCAGTCTTCTGAGCAGCTTTCTAAAACACAATCCGTATACAGACATGACGATTACAACCAAACACATCCCAGCGTGATGGGAAAAAAAAAAGAGAAAGAAACCGTTGACACGTCGTCATTAATGTAAGGATTAGATCTACGAGATACTGTGATCTCCGAAAAAAAGGTATTCTGCTGCTGAGCGCAACCTCTGCCCTACAGATCACGTTGGACATTAATGAATAAACACTGCAGCCCAAACTATAATGACGGGATTAAAACATTACTCATGACTTACATTTTGGGAAATACACTGATGTGCTTTCTTGCCGAGAGTTAAAGTGCTTATATTACGCTCATGTTCAGGCTCATAATTGTATTTAGAGGTTGTACCAGAATAGGTTTACATGGTTTAATTTTCAGAAAACACCATATTTTTGTTGTACTGCACATTGCTGCAGCTCCTCTTGTCGCCCTGTGTGTTGAGCTCTCTGTTTTAGCTGCCGAGTGAGGCATCTCACCTCTGTTCCATCTTTGTTGGGAGTCGCACATGCACAGTAAGTACTGCTAGCTTGTCAGTTGCAGAGTATGAAGGAGTGCCACGCTACCAGCTAGGTGAGCATTATAACATGTGTTACAAAGTGACGCACGTTTGTCACAGAAGTAAAGGCTGGACTACAATAGAGCTGTTTGGAGCAGTTTGTGAACAGTGTTTTCTGTTGGAGATGCTAAGTCCCTTTGGGGTGGACTTTGGCCTTTTTCACTTTGTAAACCTATAAAACGTGCACAAAAAGATATATAACACAATAAAAGGAAAGGGGAAAAGCCAAAAAGCATAATATGAGCACTTTAAGACAAGAGCGAGATCAATATCACTGGAAACAGGGCTCTGTCCAACAGTAACAAATACCCAGCACCTGTAAAGCTAATGAACACGTTTTCCCTCATTTAATCTGTACAAAAACCTATAAAAGTATAAAACAACACAACAATTACTGTAGCTCATGCCCGGCAGCCAGCAGAGAATCCAGGAAGCTGCAGCTCCCTGCCAGGAAATAGTCTGGTACATAACTACTGTACATCACTTTACTTCCGAGCTCGGTTGCAACGTACCTTAGACGAGGTGGGCTGCTTCCCAATGGCGAATGTTCCTGAAAGGCCTTTACCCTTTAGCTGTGTGAGATGAGAAAAAAAAAAAACTACAACAGTGAGCAAACCGGCAACAGACATTTTAATGAACATCTGTAATATACACCATTCGCTAACACGTGTAAAGCTTTGGATTTCTGCAAAGGTTGAAGTGCTGTGCATGGGATGCTAGTCTCTAGTAGGGCTGGACTCCAATATTCGACTAGTCGTTTGTTGGGTAGGTAGGTAATCGGTTTCTAATTTTGGGATTCAGAGTTTCGTTTTTTTTTCTTCCCCTTCTCAATACTGTAGAATAACAGAAACCTTAAAAAAGGTTCGGTGTGAAGTCTTTACTGCGAGAATCCATACAGATCAACTACGGCCCGTTACACCACTAGTTATACTGTACTGTAGCAGCCTAGTGGCGTTTTCAGGCAATTTAATGAAGGTAAACACAGTGTAAGGCCGCGCATTTTCACTTCAATAACACCAGCCAAACCAGTTTTATTTATTTATGTCCCATGAAATACAGGACACACATTTGATAATTCCTATGTTGAAAATGTATGTTTCTTCACACCGATTTAAGACAATGCTTTTATGCATATTCTTTGCATGGGAGACGTATGAAACAATAAAGATGTTCTCCCCGTAAATTACCATTCCGTACCTGTTTGATGGTGCCCTTCTCCAAATGTTTCTTCATTGCTTTCTTGATGAGAAACTTCTTCTTGTCGAGCTCCATCCCCGGGTATTTCTTCAGAATATATTTCATGACGGACTGGTATGAAACCCCAGACTTGTCATTACAAGACTGTAAGGAGAGTGGAAAAAAACATTACAGATTTTTCTTCTTTTTAAACAAAAAGGAAGAAAAAAAAACCCGCAAGTAACTGACTGCATTGATGAATAATGGATGTACAGTGCTTGTACACACCGTAATAGCTTCGATGAGGATGTTATCCACTTTGTTCTGAGTGCCTGCAAAGTTGGTGACAGGAAGCTTTTTGCTGGCAGCGACGCTAGCCCACACGGGAATCGTCCTTTTCACCTTCTTGACTTTGGCTCGCTCGTACTTGTAGCCGTCCTTCAACCTGCCACCAAAAAAAAAAAAAAAGAAAAAAAAAAAAAAAGGAGGAGCAAAACAAGTTCAGTGAAGGGGTTCGTTTCTTTAGAAGCGATATTTCACCGTGATTGTTACCACCCTTATCTTTATCACATCCTCACCTTAGTAGGAGAACATAGCAGTGTGTTGCACACTGTCCAGCCGCGCAGTCCTTGCATTTGTCACTTTGTCCATTTGTCACCGACGGGAGAGACAGAATGAAGTTTGAGAACATCTGTCTTAAATGATCACCATGGCAATTGGGCCCTACCTGAAGTGCTATGCTAGTGTACTACGTGCAGAAAGGGGAATGTTTGCTTTGTCAAGGTCTGGGAGAAGAAAGGGAGGAGAAATTATGAGTTATTAACGAGGGAAGCCAGGTTAAATGTCACTAATACCTCATCACATACAGTTAAATATGAGGATTTTTCACTGGTTTTCTTAGAATGTCTGAGTACATAATTTTGAGGAAAGGTCAAAAGCTAAATGAGGATTTTTTTCACTTGTTTTCTTAGAACGTCCGAGTACATAATTTTGAGGAATGGTCGAAACAAAAAGGTCATTGCTTTTTCATGAAGACCAACTGGTCCATGAGGCTTTAGAAATGTACAATTTGATCACCTACAGTAAAAACTGCAGTTTTTTTTTTTTTTAAACATTCGGAACATATTATTCTTAATTTATTATTTAGAAGTAGGCAAAAAAATATGTTTTGATTCTGCATGTATTAGTCATGCATTATTCTGAATGTCTGTAGCTTGCAGTAGATAATGCTGCCCCTTCTTTGAGCTTTCAGATGTAGACTGACAAATGTAGACAAATCGTCAGACTTGCATGACGCTTCCGTCCTCTCCTCCTGGACTCCTCCAAGACTGACGGACAAAGGGGCCGAGACATTTGTCTGATATGTGAATGTGGCTGTGACAGGTCACATCCTTTGGAAATGCAACACTGCAACCATAAGAGGAGCAGTCTGCTGTTATCCAGCAGAGGCAAGGATAATATAAACAGATAAAAGTGCTATCAAAGTGAAATATCGCAGTGTTCAGCGTTGCACACTAGCTCTCTGGTGAAACTCACTCTTTCTTCCCGGTCCCTTCTCCGTCCTTCTCCGCCGCAGCCGCCGCTTCGTCGGCCTTCTCGCCGTTCTCTGTGGGCTCCGTGTTGACCGTGGCCTCGCCCTCCTCGCCTTCGGCTGCCGTGGCTGAAGATGCGGCCGGCTCTTCGTCAGCGGAGGGCGACTCCTCTGAGGACGCTTCAGGCTCTGTGAGGATTAAGTCATTTAAATTAAGAGCAAAACAATATATGCGGTAACGCTGAGAAATATATATAAAACAAAAAAAAAAATATTTTTTGTAGTTGACTTGACTATTCTACTTTGGAAACATTGTCTTTTGCAGTTTTCCATTTTGTTTGTTCTGCTTTGGGAAATCATTAGAGAAAAAAAAAAAGTCACAATGTAAGCAATTTATCAAGAGAGCCACAGCAGGAGCATTACAAACTGCAAAAATACATGTTGGGTAATAATGTTAGCTCCCACAAATAAAAGGTTTGCAACCCATTTTGGGCCAGGACACTGATGTAGAGATGGAAAGGAAACATGGGATAGACAGAGGGTACAACATGCAACAGACTGTGACAACGGTGTGTTTATGTTGCTGTACTTTCTCTTAAAAACATATGGACTAAAGGTTGATGGTACTGCTGCAGTTGTGCAGGATGGTTACACGTTTCCAGCATGTCATTAAGCCTTGTTTGGGCTGATTTCCATACTTTGGAGGACTATTTGGCCTTGCGACTGCTGATTGGCCATATCTGATGTAATTAAGCATGTACTCTAGCATTACTAAATATCAAGGTTTGGGATTTTTATATCAACACATTGGGCTAATGGCTTAAGGGGCTTGATGCAATATTCCAAATGACAAACATGATATTACCCAATTCTAATTTCAGTGTGCATGTAAGCACCAACATAATTGTAACATTTGATTGTTTTAATTATCAGTTCTAGAGACTTGTTTGCGTGATGAAAGGTTGTAAAACAAACTTTGCATGCCCACACACACACACACACACACACCCATCTCCAGCCTGAAGACTACAGTGTGTGTATGTACTGAGCGCTGAGACCAGTTCGATCTGTGTCCGTGATGACGGCGCTTTCTCTGGGTCTTAAGTTCCCGAGATGGACGACCCCAGCCTCACCTTTCTCTGCTGCAGCGGAGGGGGCCTTCTCCGGGGTCGGAGTCGCTGCTGCTCGGCGTATCGGCATCACACGAGATTTACCTGGATGAGAAAAATAATTAACACGTATCCGAACACCAGGAAAGCACATTAGCACACACCACTGGCTTGAGGCCCCATTCTGTGTACGTGCGCGGTGAAACACGATGACCGTGTCAAACCCACTTCATTCATTGAGGCCCATTATCCCTAAACACAAGAAAAAAGGTGCGCTTGTGTTTCCAAAAAAAAAAAAAAAGACGCAACCACTTTCAAGGCGCTGCACTGCTCTCTGAATTATCCGCCAGTCTTCGCCAATACATTTCCATCATTTTCACACGAGCCAGAAGATGAGTTGCCAGAAAATTTCGGGGATTTCGCCATTTTGTCCATTGGTTTACACACACACACACACACAGTGATGGCGTCGCACAAGGCAGATAAAATTCATTTCAGTTGCATGGAGTAAAAAACCCCGGCCTACGTATTTCCAGTATCGCATCCGTGCAACTTCACATTGAGCGAATAACTTATCAAACTGCAAATCGAACTTACCTGTTACTTGTGGAGAAAAAGTGAGATACTTTGGAGTAAATTTCTGCACGATCCTTTCTTTATTTAGATTTCTCTGTTTACGAGCCCCGCCCCATTACGACCGTTGGTCACGTCGCAGCGTCACAGCACGTCGTAGGATTCCCACTGTCATGGCCGCCGACACAACTACAATGCCTCCATGTAAAAAGCTCAAGAACGATGTTGAGGTTTTATGTCCATATTTTGAGATAAAGGTGATGTCTTCTAGCGTACAGGCCAATACAATCTAAACACATCGTTAACCTAACGATCAGACATCCATTATTATCGTACAAGCATTCAAAAACTAGGCCTACGGCTCTGATAATGTTTTGAAAATGTGTTTCTGGGAGTTGTAGTTATCCAATGCCAACAAAGGTTAAATGAAAAGGAACGCAACTTCTCTTATTCAGTAACATTATTAGTTAACGTTACACACTAAGCGTAAAATATAGACAGAATACATCAAACATTTTAGCTTTCTGGAAAAGGTAAAGAAATGAAAATACACAAACAAATGGTCACTTATCCAATAGGCCTACTTGTGTTCTTAATCACAGTCATGCTGTATCATTACTAACACTTATTTTCATGTCAATTTAATATGCCCATTTTCTCAATGATTATTAGTTTGGTCTATGTCACAATTTCCTAATTTTACTTCTTCAAATTGCTTATTTTGTCTTAACAGTCTTAAACCCAAAGAAACAATGACATCCATCAGGATAGCAGCAAATACTCCCTATTAAGCTAAAATTGTCTGTCAATCGACTAATCGTGTCAGCTCAAGTCTCCATGTTCACATTGGGTGGCCAAAATGCTTTGGGTGATCCCAAAGCAAGTGAACTGCAACCAATTGACCACAATGAAATACATCTAAATTGGATTTATACACAAAAAATATAAAAAGTGTGGTCGAATACAAGCAAGAAATGAACTGCTGCAGCTATTTCAAAGCCAAGGCACAACTTTAGAGTTATTTTATAACAAATGTTGATGCTTTAATGGCTCAGCAGAACAAATGAGTGGCTCATAGTGACTCCAGCTGCTCTTCCTGGGATATCATACAGCTCTTCTTCTGAGGATGCAAAGACGTTGTCCAAAAATGGGAACACACAGACACAGACACAGACACACACACACACACACACACACACACACACACACACACACACACACACACACACACACACACACACACACACACACACACACACACACACACACACACACACACACACACACACACACACACACACACACACACACACTCTGAATTCGTAGCAGTCATCAACAGAAATAAATCTGGCAACCCACATCTACAAACAACCATCAAAAGAACAAATCATGACAATCAGCATTTATTTTTTTTTAAATACCTTTTTGTCTTTAATGTATTTACAAGCTTTATTCTGCTCTGTAGGTCTGAAGAATTACAAGCATTTCATGTTCAGTAAACCTGGCCATTTGCTTTTTGATGTTGCATTTTTGCTCGTTTCATTTGAATGGATCCGGTTTGTCCTGTGGACTGACTTGCATCCCTTCTTGAATGCATACCTCTACCTCTCATGAGGCATCTGTACATATCAACGTAGAGCAAGCCAAGGCTGAGAGAAA
Organism: Perca fluviatilis; assembly: GCF_010015445.1. Taxonomy (NCBI): domain Eukaryota; kingdom Metazoa; phylum Chordata; class Actinopteri; order Perciformes; family Percidae; genus Perca; species Perca fluviatilis. Next base: position 27,434,121 of record NC_053115.1, read on the forward strand.
CACTTCCTGGTTATTAGGAGATAACCTTTGACCTCAACACGGACAACGTTAATAGTTTCTGTGCATCCACTTCTTTTTATCTCTGCTTCCCCTTCATCCCAAAATAATTTTGTTTTACCCTGTTTTAAACCAAACAGTGTGGAATCCAGGGAGGCTATTTTTTTTTTTTACAATTATTATTTTGTTATTATAATTAATTATATTGTTATTTCTGTTGTTGTTCTCATTTGTGAGCATCTGCAAATGTTAAATAAGTTTCATATTTGCAGTCCTTAAAAAAATAATAAATTAAAGAGTCCAGAACCTATGCATCTTTTAAGTCTCTTCTTAAAAAGTAACAAAACAAAAGTAAGTTAAAATTTAAAACAAAAATATTTTCTATGTATAATACAGGTATTTAGTGCTTCCGCCGTTGGAATCCAAACTCAAAATGGCGGCATGTTTCAGAACCGTACCGCAGAAAAGAATTCCAGCCGTAAAACATGTCGTCCTGCCCATACACCCATTTTGAATGTGTGTTCTGCTGTAAGGATGCAGTTCTACTACGCCGTGTCCCCCGGGTGTCTCCCTCGTCAATTATCTTCCGACTCCTCCTCCGCCTCCCGCAGCCAGGTGAAGAAGGCCGTAACAGACTTAAGGGCTACACCCTTACCCTGCTGCTCGGCAGCGTCTTTGCTCGTCTCCCACCTGTAGAAAGCATCCTCCGAGATGACGTCCTCATCATACAGACAGTCAAAGAACATCCGGAGAAGATCTGCAAGGCAAAGACACATCAGTCCTCTAAGGAAACGCAACTTTCGGAGCTGCTATAGTAACTCCCTGGGCCATGTGTACTCCAGTTAATTCAAAGGTTCCAGTGGAGCCATCATGGGGGTGAAGATGCCCCCCCTCTTTAAGGGAAATGCCCTCTGGGAGGAGGTGTGGACAACTGTTTTACATCTGAGAGCTTCAAAAGAAGTACATTCCCATTGTGTTTTTTTTCCTGTAATTATTCATTATTTTAGTATGTTTTTGTAATATGGCTTCCAAATTACATTGTCTTTCATACTTTAAAAAGGAACACTTCACCCCCAAATCCAAAATACATGTTTCTTCTTACCTGTTGTGCTATTTATTAATCTAGATTGTCTGCCTTCTCTTCTATATAACGGAACTAGATGGCACCAGGGGTAGATGCATAGCAAAGATAGACTGTAAAAGTGAAGCCTGGTGGCTGGCTGCAGTATAGGTCATAAATCTCACACCCCTCCATATTAGTGGATGGGCCAAACTAAGGAAATCAATGTACACGTCAAACATATACATTTCCCAAAGATGGTTTCTGTCATTTTAGTTCTTATCACACTAATGTTTGTTCAAGTGTTCATTTTCTGATACATTTGGTTTTTATTAGTTATTTGAAGCTATAAAAACGGGGTGATATGTCATGATTGACAGCTGTGATTGACTTTTGGTTGGGAGGGTGCATGGGCGGGACTTTGATACTGCAGCTCCACTGCCAGAACACTACTGCGCATACTCTGGCACCAAAATTACAAGATGGCGGTGCCTGTCTCCGGGATATTTTGGCTTCACTTTTGTACAGTGGGATGAAGTGGAGACGCGTCGTCATTCTCTTTATAAAGTCTATGGATGGCAGTCAGCTTGTGGTGCTCGAAGTGCCAAAAACTCCACAGCAATGTGGAAACTATCATACAATTCACTGGTTTAAAGTGTATCAACTACTCCAAGGTCAATAATTAATTGAATCTAATCTGCCAAATAATTAGAAATGCATCTTTTATAATGTTGTTGAAAGAAAATGGAAAAAATAATTAGAATTATCAGCATTTTTAAACCAACATGGATGAGAAAATGTAAATTTGAGCACTTACAATTGGCCAAACTACAACTGGGAAACTCCATCTGCTGATAAAGATTATGTGACGTGATCGATAGCTTCAGAGAAGCTGCTAAATGGACCTTGTGGTGAGACTAGATTGTCTACAATAATATTGCTTACAACATGGTGCACACACACAATTCAATCTCAATTCAAAAAAAAACATAAATCTTATAGTTTCATTAGGAGGAGGTGAGAGGAGTAAACTAAGATGCAGCACTTACTCGGAGGCTGATCGAGGGCGACGATCAGCGCCTGAAGTGCATAAAGTGCTTGCAGCTGTCGCTCAGTGTCTGAGTTAAGGTACTTGAGTAATACAGGCAATCTCCTCTGGATGATGGCCGTGTCCACTCGACAGTTGGTGTTATCATCTGTTGGGTAAAGCAGGAGGCAGAGTAAGTGCAATCTGAGCCGCTTCGCTCAGAGTTTAGCGGAGGAAATGGTGCAATCAGCGGTGCGATTTTAGCAGAATAGACGAGTTTCTCCTCCAGGTGGTGGAGTGCTTACCTTTCACTGCTGCCTTACACACAGCGGTCATCAAAGCCCTCAGGAAGGGAGACGAGCTCATCTGAGATTCATCCAGGTTTGCCTGGGAAATTGTGCAGAGGAGGACAAAACACACATGGCTCAACACAGCTCAGCAGTTATGCTAGAAAAGAACAGCAAACACCTTTTAATAAGAATACAAAAAAACCCTGTAAATATAATATTTCTGCTGATTACAGGCTGCAAATTAAACTGAGCTGTGCCACAGTTCTACAAGTCATAAATAACAGACTGCCCTGATTTTGAGTTTGATGGCTTTTTTTTCCTCTGAGAAATGTGTGCATACATGTGTCACTTCTCATACCTCAACCCAGTCAAAGATCTGCTCGTCGCTGGCCATGTCCTCCAGGAGAAGTCTCTCCAGCTGCTGGCTCAGCTTCTCAGGAGACAACATCTTTTTGGACAGAGCCGCCTCAGGACTGGAGTCGCCCGACAGAACAAACTGGAGTTTCTGTTTGTATCAAGACGAGAGGACATCGATATGATGGGGAAGTGACAAATGAGAGAGAGATGATGAAATAGAAAAAAGAAAGAGGAGGAGGACCGATGGACGAGGGGGTGGGAGTAAAATGTGCTCTTTGTGAACTTCTTGTGTTACATTAGAATCAAAAAAAGCCAATGGATGGTGACTGAGTCTTCCTATCATTTTGATCATTCTTGAGGCCTTTATTACCAACCTGTTGTGAGATGAAAGCCTGGACATCCTCTCCCTCTGGCAGGAAGTCAGTCCAGTTGAGGCCAGATTCCCTCCACAAAGAACCCACAGTCCTATGGCTCTGTGGAGACAAGAAGAGACAACATTGCACCTCTCTTCTCTGAAATATCTTATTTCTTTCTGTCTGGTTTCCAGGAAAAGCCAAATTTGCTCCAAGTCAAAACAACCATGCCAATGATTTGACTAATGTATTAAATAAACAATCAAATCCATTGTAGTGCAACAATTTTTTGGTCCATACTCTTTCACATTCAAAAGCCATTTGACCAAAATATCACAACATAATCGATCCTTAACCTTGATAGACATTTAATGGAACTATTAACTATGTACACCCCTAACTACAATGGACCTATTGATTATAGTCCACTGGCTTTAGAATGAGCAGGTAACATAATTAAACAAGTGAAGATTTAAGTGGTGCTTACCATTTGTTTGCATAGTATGTGCAGTACTTCAGAAATTAAGATCCCAGCTCTTCCCACAGGAAGCAAAGGTTTGCTTAATTCACTGTGAACAATTGGGGACGACACAAATTAAATGCAAGTCTGCCATAACAATAGGACACTTGAGACAATGTCCTAAAATGTCTCCAAGCGCAGTTTATTAAAATGTCTGAAATTAATCTTGGAAATTAGTACAGGGAAGAGGATCCAAACTAGAAAAATGTGGCCCAAAGGACAACCACCATTTAATTTTGTTCTTCAGGGAAAATATTGATCAAAATGGTGTATTGTGGTGGTAAACAAAAAGGAGCACACACAAAGCCAATACAGGACAGTTGGCCACAAGCTGGCATACATTTCCCTGAGAACACACCAGGGCTGCACGATATGAGGAAAATATCTAATTGCGATTATTTTTGACTGATATTTGAGGGAATGGTCATTTTTGTATCGTTATTCTCATTTTTGAAAAGTATTAACCTAAAAAAAAAAAAATGTTGATTGATTTTTGAGAGGATCTGTACCAAACCAGTCTGTAGGATACGATTTACGGAACGTGTCTGCAGCACCACAATACCTAATTCAGAATGGTTTGACACATATTTTGCCTTTAACAAATAATACTTTTAGTTGTGCAGCCCTAGTAAACCAAATTTGACTTCATTTTTAGTATATTTTCTCCTTGAGTATCACGTGAATGACCTCCGTACCTAAAGAGCTCTCTCATAGAAAAGCCGCCTTCCTTCAGTACTGGGCTGAGCAGCTCGGCCAGGTACAGCCAGATGTGGGGAATGTCGATGGCCATGTCATCCGCTTGTTCCAGCGTGTCTGCAAACCTGAGACAACAAGACACAGTGGTGGTTTGGAAGCAACTTAAAACTTAAAACTATTCTATTATCGTTCCTGTGGTCTAGAAGGTGACAACCAGACTCATACAAGTACAAACACGTATAAAACACAAAGATGCTCAAATACATGAGTTACTATATTTAAGCACCAACAAAATATAGGTTTACACCCAAATTAAGTTTTCATTATGTCGATCATGAACCATAAAATCCCACAAACAAGAAAAAATAATTCAATTGTTTGATCTTTGCCAATTTATTTCTACTTCTACCCGACGTCATTGCAAGTTTTCCTTTTTGAGTTTCCTTCATGTTTACTCGGTAATTACGCCATTTTCCTACCAATGTGTTTTTCTTTTGGAAAGCTGAAAACTGGATTCCTATCGTCACTTAACACATAACATGATTTAGACATTTTGAAATTTTGATTTCGAAATTACAGATTTTTAAAAATATTCTATAGAATAATATTAGCTGGCCAATTTCAACTTGGCTAAATTAATCTACATTTGATTGTTCTTTACAACTACAAATACATGAGGTTGCATGCACTTTGTTTGATCCCAAAATCAGAACAGCTAGGAGATGACCAATTTCCAGTTTTTCTATGCATCTTTAGTTTCACATTTAACAGACAATCAAAGTGGTAAACTGTCAACCAAGGCCTAAGCAGGTCTGACAATCTTCCGGATCGAGTGATGCCAGTTCGCAGGAGCAACAACACCACAAAAAAACAAGATACGAGGTGAGAAGTTTGTAACAATGGATACGTTAGGAGAGATGCTTGAACTAAGTTAAAAGGTGGCTGATAAGCATTTGGCCGTAAGAATATTTGCAGTTAAAGAAGTGATGAAGAACAGAAAGCCTTTATCGCTGAGCGGGAATGAAAACAAAAAAGGTGGCAATGAAGACTGGTGATGCAGCTGACTGTAAGTCATACTGGCCAGTGAGACACCAAGTAACTAAAATGAACCGGAAACATAACACAAGGTAATATTAAAATAGGAAAAAATGAAAAGTATGAGAGTCAGAAACTCTGGAGAACTTTATAATGATATTTCAGGTAGATCTGTGGATAGCAACGCAACAATTCATGGGGATCCCAATAAACAATAAACCACAAACTCATAAGAAGAGGACATTTTGGAATAAGAAAACGTATTTCAATCAATATTCCCATAGCGGGTCACAATAACTAAAAGCAGGCACGCAAAAAAAAAAAAAAAAGACTAACTATCCAAAAAGTTAATTAGTTCCTTGTCCATATAAACAGCTTGGTTATTAGGCTGAGTGCATTATAAAGGAGGTGAACTGACCCTTTTAGGAAGTGGGGTCTGGACAGGATATTCTGCTGCAGCAGCTGGAAGAAGAGCTGGCCCATGTGGTCCCGTGTTATCTGACTGCGCTCCAGGGTCGACTCCACCCCGACACGCACAAAGACGTGCAGCTGAGAGCCCAAGTCCAGCTCGTCCACACACTGAACAGCCTCCTGCAGAAAACAAAGAAATATGATCAAGACTGAGTGGAACTAGTGAGAGAAGGGGAACTTAAACACTACATATGTTTGAATTCTTTTAATTAGTGTTGCATGCTCAGTGATAAAAATGCTGAACCTTGTATTTAAAAGAGAAATACATGAATCTTCATCAAATGTATTTTACAGAAGTAATTACAATAGTAAATACATAGCGCATTCTTTTCTAAAAATGGAGACAAATCACATAGGCATTGAAATAATGAATGATGTGAAGACAACTAAATTATTTGAACACTAAGTTGATCCGTCTGAGAAGAAGCAACCATTGATTTCTCTCTAACCTGCTTTAAAGCATCCGTTTGCTGATGTGCATTAAAACATTTGCACCTAAACACTGAACGCCTAAACAAGCATCTACTGTTGATCTCCCTGTGAATCTCAGTACCTTGTAGTCATTTATGTGCAGGAACTCGTCGATGATGGACTTGGACTTCCTCTCCACCTCCTCCTCAGTCAGAGCAGGTCTGTTGGGGGTCTGGACCCCTGGCTCAGGTTTCACTGTCAACGGTAAAAAACAAACAGTGTCTGTCTGTGGTAAGAGCAAAATACAGATCCATGTCTGGTCTACTCTGATTGGATTCCCACATAAGCACCAACTTACTCCATTTTGATTTTAATAAATATAATAAATCACAGATTATGAGCAAAACTTGCTTTCAAAAAAGGTACAATTTGTGATTCAGATTTATGTTTTTAGGGACAACATATTTAAGAAAAACCTATTCAATGACCTGACTAAAGAAAATACACACAACAGCATTTACGATTAAACGCCTATTTGAGAACAATGTATTGATATCTGGTATGGCAACCTGCTGTTGCTCCTGAATTGATTTGCATGTATTGACAAAGAAAAACAATATACAAGTACATGTAAATGAGGTTAAAATGAAGTTCTGATGCCATTAAAAAGGTGTGTGTGTGTGTGTGTGTGTGTGTGTGTGTGTGTGTGTGTGTGTGTGTGTGTGTGTGTGTAACAAGCATAGTATGCGCGCGCGAGCCTAGGCGCATTTTACTAATTCACTGTTAAAATAACAATGTAATGCTGCGCTATTGACTTTAGACCTGGTTTTTGTTGGTCAATGGCGTGATCACTTCCCGCTGCCTCAAGATAGCAATACGCCAAGAATTCACCTGTACACACCTCCCTGTAAGACCAGCACGCTCATGGGCGCAAAGATGGGCGCAGGTGCATTTGCTATTTAAACGCCGTGGGCGCTGGACGGGAAACGGACAACTGCGTCGGTCTTAAACTAGCAAAGACACTTGCTGCGTCGTGCTTTGCGCCGCGCTGCGCCGGGTGCAAGATAGGGTCCTGTGACTTCTTCCTCCTTGTTCCTTCTGTGGATGTTAACAGTCTTTCCTCTCTTTCTCTGTCTTTTTGTGCCCCTTTTGATTTTATTTCTCTCTCTATCTGGTATGGCAACCTGCTGTTGCTCCTGAATTGATTTGCATGTATTGACAAAGAAAAACAATATACAAGTACATGTAAATGAGGTTAAAATGAAGTTCTGATGCCATTAAAAAGGTGTGTGTGTGTGTGTGTGTGTGTGTGTGTAAAGTAATTTCAAATAAAATAAAAAAATAAGGGCAAAAACGAAACACACACAAACATTGTGGTAAAGCGCTAATCTGCAATAATTTCTATATTTTACATTTGACTATATAATGTCATACGGTATATAACTATAATATTATAAAAACATATCCAGGCTTTTTAATGCCTGTTCATGGCTTAAATCAAAAATCATAGAATACAAACAGTGTGGTTGCCACTAGAGACAGTATATACAGTATATATTATTTTCATGTATGTCCAGTGTTGTGCAGCACTGTGTGGCTCACCAGGCTCTCTGACTCTGCTGCGCTCTGGCTCGGTTTTGTCCTCTGTGACACTGGTTCTCCGCGGCTCAGCTCCCTCTCGCTCCCGGTCTCTCCGCGGCGGCTCTTCGGGGGTTTGACTCTCCAGCAGCTCCTTCGAACTGCCTCCCCTGGTGAACGGTCCGGGCCGTGATGATGGCGGGGCAGAGATCAGCTGCTTCTCGCTGCGTTCTCTCCCTGCACTGCTTCGACTGCTGGGAATCAACAAGAAAAGAAAAAGCAAACAAATACGTCAATTAGGATGTTACTGTATCAGAGAGACGAACTATCAGAAGCACACGGATACCCCCTTCAAAAGGGCAGGAGCTCTAAACATGAGGTGGTTATTTACCTTCCCAGCGTTCTCCTGGAGTCAAAGTCTGAGTTCTGTGGAGGAGGGGTGGAGGGTTGAGGCGAAGGCGTAGACTGCAGCGCAGAGTAACGATTGAGGCCGGCTGTCCGAGATAGTTCTGCAATGGAAAGAAAAAATAATACGAGATATGAATGACCAGAAAATCCAGGCCAACAATTGTGGAGTATTAGAGTTAATTTGTTTTTTCACTTGAGTCACTGTATATGTAGTATATAAGAGGGGAAGACAATACAAAATTCAGGAAAGAAAATAATCTCTAGTGAGCTTCCAGGCTCAAACTTAAGGTGTCAGTATGCATCAACACAGGTGCTGGCCGGATGGTCTATCAGCATCCGAAACCCCTCCCTGCAGCCTGCAGAACTGTGCTGTACAGACAAACTGGAGTGTGCGCCAACATTAAATATATACGTGTGAACCACCCACCCATTTCCAGCCCGTGGGGTAATTGGTATGTATTATCCTGGGTTGTGACCCAGGTCGTATCTGAATTGCCATGACCAGGGATCAACCCGTGTAGACTTGGTTGGCTTTGTTTGAATTGACAAAAGAAGTGTTGAACACGGGTCAGATAACCCTAATCCGATCCTGCTCATTGGGGTGAAAGAGGTATTGGAACTACAATGATTAATTACCATGATTACATGAAGTTTACAATTGTTACAACTCAAAATCTGGATGTCAACAACCAGTCAACAAGTGATATCTGAGCTGAGGCAGAGAGAGACGGCCAGAGGGGTTAGTGTTACCTCTGAGTCATTTTTAGTGTTTTGCTACAATGAACGGGCCTCTGAGACACAAGATCAAATGTGCTTGGCTATGTGATAAACAACTTTTTCCATTTTCTTTTTAACTCCTGCTCATGCAATGTTTCGACCCACTGTGGTCTTGGATCAGTTAATACATGTTTTCTTACCTGAGTCACTGGCCTTGGCTCCTCCACTGCTGCCCTTCACCCACGTGACTTGAGCCCGGGGACCCAGCTGGATCTTCTCATCCATTTGAGGCTGCAGAACGAGAATAATTTAAGAACAAGCTGCAAGCACACATTGAACAAAAACTGACAGCAAAAGGCAAATGAGGACACCATTTGAGACCGAAAAGGACCCAGACTTAAAACTACAGGTACATGATTGTCACTTTAACGTTCTGAGCTGCCAGAAATAATACACATCAATCAGTGTAGATACTAATACACACGTGTTACCTAACCCTAACAATCTGAAGACAAAGCACTCCCTGATATTAAATTATTAAATTATTTGCTCAATAACTATGCTGGCTTTTAGTTTACTAAATTCCTCAGTAGTCCATCTTTTAAACTAGTTTATTTGTATTAAGGGTCTCAAGAATGCACTGGTTAAAACCTTTGATTTAAGATTTGAATAATGAACAAGTAGCACACAAAATACAGTGTATATCATGTAGTATATTACATGATTTGTCAGAAAGGATTAGCAAAATGAGTGTTCTCCTAGTGTGACTAACACTGACAACATGGCAACATTCCTCCTGCAGGTCTAACTCGTTTTGCTTCTTTTTACAAAGCAGTACCTCATGGATCCAGCAGAGGGACTGTGTACTACTAAGCATAAACCACAATAATGTAGATCAGATGAGGGCAGGGACAGTGAAGGAGTACACATGATGAGCCACAGGACTCCTCTTGGTGCTGTGTAAACAGTTTTTTTGCGGTGTACAGAAACTTTCTAGTGAAAGAACAACCACCACCACCAGTGAAGGGGCTTCTGACTGACACACGTTCCACTTTCTTCACGACACGAAGAACCTCAACGATTTATATAAATTAAAATGCAGACCTGACAATATTCAACCAAGACTCAGTGTACAAAGCAGCCTGTAGATTCATCACAGAATATCAGACTCAAAAGAAAAATACAAAATGCTGCAACAAAGACTTTCAGGCCATCTTTGGTCAAGTATGGATCCTTGATCAGTTTCTAAGCCAAATGGGATTTCCCCCCAATATACAGTATCAAAGTGAAAAAAATTAAAAGAGAGACGTGTTGGTCCTATTTCATGAATTTTAGGACTTGCTTAGTTCATATATGTATAAAAAAAAAAAAAAAGCAGCAGCATGTGTCACCTTGGAGATCTTTGGGATCTTGGTGGGGTCGATGGTCCTGCTGTTCTTCGTCATGGGCACAGTGTTCCAGGTCTCTTCTCTCTGCATGCGCTGCTGATCTCGCTGATCTCTCTGATCTCGCTGATCTCTCTGATCTCTGGGATCTACCACGCCAAAGAGACAAACACACACATGAAATAGATTGTTTGAAATGAATTCAGTGGAAATCTAATGGTATTTTAATTCATTAAATTGACTGTCAATGCTGACAGTGTGACGTTTTTGACTGTTTCGTGCTATACATGATGAAATATTATAGGTCTGCTGGCAGAGAGGAGAGAGTGGGGGATTGGGGGGGGCCCTTCCTGTCTGCTGTTGGGCACAATAGCATCTCTGCAGGCTATAGGGACAGGAAGTCTGTCTGTCTGTATGTATGCTTGCAGGCTTCCTGAGTCACTGTAGCTGTGCCGATGTGACTCTAAGCTTTAAAGAGGATTTAGACTGCAGGCCTGACCTGGCCGTCTCTTGCTGTCCTTGGAGAGCAGTTGCTGCTGCACTTTTCTCTGCTCCTCCTGCTCTTCAATCTTTGCCTCCTTGTGGATCTGCTCGATGGTTTTCGGGCCCTGGTCAGCTCTCCTGGACACCCAGTTGTGCTGGAACAAAAACGAGAATCACAATGACCGTGCAGTAGTGTCAGATTCAGTAGTTTCAAACATAATTCTTTTTCTTGATCTGACCCATTTCAAATGACAGCCCAGATACAGCGGTTAAAGCAAGAAACCATTTTTTGAGCTTGAAATGCTGCCCTGGAGAAAAGCATTATATAAATGTAAAACTGCACCATGAATTCAGGCATGGTGCCTGAGAAGTGACAGACATGTGTTAACAAGGTTATCAAGGTTATTCAACTTGCATTACAACCCTACAATTTGATTAATTTGTGGGCCATTCCGTGATGCTGAACTGTTGGATCCATTGCACTGCTTAAGTAGTCTTGCTAAATTGTAATTCTATATTTGACAAGGGTGGAGCACAGCAGGGCTGGATTCTGTGTTTCCAGTGTCTGGCCGGAGACAGTGACATTTATTCAAACAGCTTGCGTTAGGTAAGAGTTGCTGTAGGAGAGAATCACAGTGCAGATGTCTCTCTGTTGGAAAAGCCTGACACGACACTCGTCACGTTAAGACATTTGCTCATCGTTAGTTTCACTTCCTCCTCAAGTTTGTTTCGGTTCCCAGGAAACATCCATGTGTCCCCCCCACTATGTACATGTATTTTCTTACTTTGTTAGTTTATTTGACCAGGACAACACAGATAAACATGTTACTTAAGGAGAAACAATGCATCAGATGTAATCAGTGTTTCCCCTGTAATTGTACAGGCCACCGGGCGAGCCGCCAGGCCAATGGGAAGCCCAGCCAGGCCAGAGGACTCAGATTAAAAAAATAGCCTTTTAAATGCTACGTTGTGCGTGTAACAACGGGAGCAACAGGTGAACAAGCTCTAAATAGTGACATATCTTCTAATTCTTCTAATTGAGTAGGTAGTTGTACAGCGGCTAAAAAGGCTTTTGAAGCAGTTAATTAAACAAAACATCTTTTTCATTTGAAAGAAGGTGGATTGTTTTATAAATGTGTATGACTGAATGACCAGAATACCCAATATCAAGTTCCAGGAGGTCAGAGAGATCAATGAAACAACCTCTGTGGGTAAATTCATGGTGAACCAGAGCTGGCCTGAACATAAGGCAGGACAAAACAAACATCACAACCACACACTTACCAATCTCAGGTCTATAATGTCTTGTAACATAAATCGTATCCGGGATGACGTCTTCCTCTCCTTGACGATTTTTTCCATCTGATTGAAATACTGATCCATCCGAGGCTGAGGAAAGAGAGAGGGAGGAGGTTCATTTGAGACATGAAGGTTATATTCTCCTTTTCTCTATTCAATCTACTGGACAGCGGGTTTCAGGGATTTCCGCATTATTTCACTAAACTGACAGATTGGTCAGTTTGTTACTCGGAGCAGAGGCTGTCCTGCCCGCCAGAGATTAAATTGGAACAATTTGGGAAATGGCATAACTAAAACTGTAATAGCCTAGAAAGTACAGACACAATTCACTGTAATGGCCCAACATTAAAACGGCCGTGTTCAGAAAATTACCACATTAAACATGATTAATCTAAAAAAGGACAAAGTGATTCATGACCACATTCTGTAAGATTGAATGTACAATGATTACACCTTTATGTTGGTAAACAGCTTAAAAAGAACCTTCAGGCTACATTTACACTGCTACATTTTGGTTTTTAAGCGGAGTTTTGAGCCAAAAGCGATCTCCGTACACACCAGTGTTTTTAGCTCCAGAAGAAGAACTAATCTCACACCTTAACCGCATATCTCACCAACATTCTCGCATACTGGGCATGCGCGTGCCGGGGTAAACAGGAGGCAGCATGGATACTCCTTCCGTTGCTGGTTGTTGCCATGGTAACGTTAGTAGCTTAGTCTCACAGACTTCATGACCCAATCGTATTGGCGTCAGTGTTGGTGTAGCCAAAGGTCTTCGTTTGCGCAAACGCAACCCCGGAGATTCCAAACCAAAACAGGGTCAGAAGTGTTTTCAAATGTCTCCGGTTTAGGGGCTCGGAGTGTGGCTCGTGTGAATGCCAGGTGTAACACGGAGCAAAAGATATTCGTTTTTAAACCAAAACGTAGCAATGTGAATGTAGCCTCCGTAGCAAACCGAAAATGAAACAAAGCAGAACTAAGTTGCTATGCTGAGTTCATAGCAGTTTCGCTGCAGGTCAGAGGGCTTTCCTTTTGCATGGTGACCGATAGATGATAAGGATCAAACCACACATCGCAGTACAGCAGAAAGAGAGAGAGAGACAGAGAGAGAGAGAGAGAGAGAGAGAGAGCAGAAAGGCCCGCAGGTCAATTATGTCTCTCCAAGCATCCGAGGACTCTCGCTGGGAGTCAGCGATGTCAACAGGAGAGCCAGTCAGACAGAACAAAGCAGAGCATCCACTGTTTCCTCTCAACCTACATGAACAGTTACTCCCCTGCCTCTGGAACTGAATGTAGCCCAGCTGGCGTGGGATTGAATCCCACCAGTACTTTCTCTTTTGTGTCTCTCGGAACTGTGTTGCTTTAGATCAGAATCACCTCCAAAATCACCTCATTCAATTGCCAAGTAAATAACCAAATACAGAGGAATTTATCTTTGTGGCGTGTTAGCAGAGGCACACTGACACACTGTGCGGATGTCAAAGGGCTGCTGATAAAGTGTTCACCTTATGACTTCAGCCCTGGAAACAAGTTCTGAGCAAGTATTTGCTACAGCCCGAAGACAAAACATCAGGCCTGCTCAATGTGCCAGTGAGCCTATAAATATGTTACACATCCACAATTACTCTATATATTTTTTAATAATATTAATATTTAACAATAACGGTTATCGTACGACAGAGCCAGGCTTGTGGTTTCCTTGTTTCCAGTCTGTGTGCTAAGCTAAGCTAACCTCCTGGCTGTGGCTTCATATTTACAGTTCAGACATGAGAGTGGTATCAATCCTCTCATCGGCAAATAAGCACATTTCCCAAAACGTTGAATTCGTATTACCCACTCTGGCTCACTTATTTATTTATTTATTTATTTATTTATGAACATTTATTAGAGGATCAGCCCCATGAGATGCAACATCTCGTTTTCATGGGGGTCCTCCGGATCATGTATAGAGCAACAGAACAGCAGAACAACAGAGTAGATACAAACAAATAGGAAAAAAAAAAAAAAAAACATAATAAAAAACACGCATGCACACTCTACACACAAATAAGCTCTCAATAATATCCCTACCCCCATCCCTATCACATGTAGAATGTCTGAAAAACGACTAATTTAACATATAACACAATATTCCCACATATAACTGACAAAGTTGACATCACAATGGACATTTATGTACATAAGCTCATTCATATATAGCCTATTTATTAAGGGAACTTAATAAATCAACTTCTTTTTCTCCGCCTCACCTTGGCCTTCTCAAAGTCGAGGTCCTTGCCGATGGTGGTGAGCAGCCTGCACAGGCACTCCAAAGACTCCTCGTCGTGGTTCTTCAGCAGCTTGACAACACAGTCGTGCATTATGGCCTCCGTCAACATCTTGAGCTTGAAAAGCTCGCCAATGAACCGGATGTTGCCGATGGAACGTCGCCGGGCCTTGTCCTTGGCTTCCTCCAGCTCTTCCTGAAGCCGCTCGCGCTCTGTCGTCTGAAGGGAACCAAGGGAACGTTAAACAAATACGCACCCTGGAGGTTATCCCAAAGCATCTTTGCCAGAGTTTTATTCTCTCCCTCGTACTAAAAATTGCTTTGGTACAGCATGAAATGGGGTGTCACACTTGAGTAATTCATAGAGAACATACCGATGCAGCAGAGTCCAGCTCTTTCTGCTTCCTCTCGAACACCACGTCGTCCACCTTGTCTTTCTCGAACTCCTTCTGGCAGCGGTTTAGCAGCAGCTTGCGAAAGTTCACTGTGGTGTTGGGTTTGTCTGTCATGGGCACCTTGAGCTGTACAGAAACAGTAGCACTTAAGTGACAAGCTAAACCTTTAAAAATGTTAAATGTGAACAGTGGCTCGGGTGTCTAGCAGACGAGGCAATCAAACTAAACTCTAGACTTTTCTGCAACTTCTACTGAAGGAAACTACTGCACAAAAGAAAAAAATGTTGTGTGCACAACCATTTACATTTCCATGTGTGGATTTTTTCAAACGTAAAGCCCAAATATGCTTATATGTATGCATGCTTTAATGTACAGTTAGGGTTACCAACTGACAGCTCTTTTTTTTATTTTTTTTTTAAACAAAACTCAAATGTTTCACCCACACTGTTTTTAACAGGGTTCCAGAGCATGTGAGCGGAGAGGAGCGCGAACAAGAGAAAGCAGAGAGTGCGAGCAGGAGGATTTTAAAAAGTTGAGCATCGCCCTATCCCTCGCTCCAATTATGCTCTGGTCCCGCTCACACCATGAGTTTGAAGCATGCCCGAGCCTGTCTCGGTTCCTGCAGTACATGCAGATGATCTAAACCTAAGCCAGAACCTGTCATCCAGGGACCTTTTGCTGGCGGAGCTCTCTTTTTTTTTTTGGAGCGACTGGTTGGAGTGATTTCAGAAGAGTGAGATGAAATCTGAGTTAAGTGTGGAGCGATATTGAGCAGAGCAGTCTGAAGCGGCTATGAGCGGCAGGAACGTGCAGCAGAGAACGCTCACATTCTAACCGCTCACATGCTCTGCAGAGTTCCTCATTGAAAAAATGCATTTTTTTAATGAATAGGCACCCATTTCAAAAAATGAAGAGAAGACATACAGTATTTCATATTTTACTAGCAATAAATTCAATTCAAATAGTGTAACAGTTGCCCAAATCTTACAAATTCTTCTTGCAAGTCATTAAAACATGAAATTATGTTCACACTACTGTAAATCCTAACACGTACTGAACTGTGTGGCAGAGATGACTCTAAACCCTGTCATCGGTTTGCGGCTGAAACGTTTAGCGAGTTGTTGACTGTACATTGAGATGCAAATTGGATTGGTTTTATTTGGGATGAACACATGTAGAGTAGAATGCGCAGTCTTTGGAATTCAGAAAAGTTTACTTGAATGAACCATAGTTGAGGTAAGATTATTCATCCACTTCCTGCCTGCTTACCATGGCGAGGCAGCGGCACATGTTTCCATAGGCCACGGAGAAACTGGGCTCGTCAATGGCCTTCTCAAAGACCAGGTCGATGACCCCTTTGAGCCGCTCTTCTGTGTCGATGGTCAGGTCCGTCACCTGCTTCATCAGCTGGTTGAACTTCTGAGGCGTCAGCTTGTTCAGGATGCTGCGTACTTTCTTGAAGAGCTCCTGAGGGGAAGCAGTCATGGTGAGGCCATCAATCAATTCATCTGGTGCTGATGTTTGGAACGCTCCTCCTTTGTGTAAATGCATGTGTATATTTGGCCCTACCTGTGTGTTTTGCGCTTCAGGATCCTCAGCAGGAACCTCGGCCCTCTTTATGCCAGGTTTCCAGGCATTCTCAGACTTTTTCAGCTGAATTTCATCATTAACCGACACGTTCATGATGATCTTCCTGGGTTGAGGCCGCCGAGCCCCAATGTTCATAAGCTGTGATTGCAATCAAAGAATACAGCATGTCAATATTTGTCGTCACTACAAGTTGCCACCTACACTATATTGCTTCTAAGCAGTCACAATAACACATTGTCTATCTGTAAAGGAAAAAATATATACAACCAAACATAACCTAAAAAACCCGCCTTTGACTCCTGCACAGTTTTTCCTGCTTCCAGCATTACATCCAACGTTACATGATTGCTGGATATACCAAACTAGCTTTTCTTCGCTTTCCTGGAGCACGAGCGGATATCTGAAAGGAACATCACGACTGCTATGTGGAATAAGGTTGTGGGGAAAAAAAGGCGCTATGTAACTGGCTTTTCAGTGTCTATTATTTCACCAACTGTAAACTCAATAAAAAGCCATTTGCTAACACTAAATATCAAAAAAAGCCAGCCACTATATCATATGAAGTTGCTGTGAGCTGTAGCATACATTCACCACTTCTAACCAGAGGCAGAACATAACGTAATCTCAGAGATTATTCCTTCACAGCGCTGTGCAATGCGAGAAAATCTCAGAGCTGAACTGGACAGACACAGCAGTTTTCATGAAACTCACCCTGGGTCGGGTTAATTAAGTCTACTGCGAACTTACAACACTAATAACATTACCATCGCCAAAATACCCCGCGAATCAAATCCCCTACACTCTCTCTCCCTCTCCCTCCAATTTCAGTTTGCTTTATTGGCTTAACAAAAAAAAGATATCCGTGTTGCCAAAGCATAAAAACAAACATACTGTACATACAAGAAGTAAATACATCTGATATAATAATACAAGTGAACAGGATAATTATGATAGCTCTCTCTCTCTGTGCACACACAGACACACACACAGACAGACACAGACACACAGGTTCTGGTGGTTGATTAACGCAGATATGTGCCGATTAGCGCTCATAACGGGCTGGGGGGGTAACGGGCCATGAGTCCATGACGCTAATGTCTGATTACTCCATGTTTTCATTGTGATATTTTGTGATTAAATTCTGAATCTGCAACGTTCTCTGTCAGGTAAGTACAGTAGTACAATGTCTTCCTCTGATGTAGACATAGCCTACACTGTAAGTCAGTAGTAGGCTATACAGTGGTGTTGCATATTAAGTGGTTTGGGGTCCTTCTGTAAGTAATTTTGGGGCACAATTTGGTTTTGAAGAATTCTACAAGCGGCCCGTTCCAAACGGCAGTGTACTAGTATATGAAATCTGCTCTTCTTACCCTGCATCATCTAAAAAAACAGATACACTATGTGTTGCAGCAGCACTTGAGTAGGTTTATTATAATCAAACAAATCAAGACTATGACAATGGTAAACAGTGCTTGGAGTGGTATATTGGACGGGTTCTGTGTTGAGTCAGCCACTGAACATTCATAGATGTCGACTAAAACCAACTGGAACCTACTGAAGTACCTAAAATTGCCAACATCCCATTATCCTCCAACTTTTAGGGAAAGGTTTGAAAGATGTGCAGTATCTGCTCCACTTAAAATCAGCAAGTTATCTATTAAACATGAGGACCAATTGTGCATAGAGAGAAAATGGAAAGTAGGAATTGAAGGGAGTGTGTGTGAATTGATAATAATTGTGGCAGCTTGAGCGTATGTATGTGTGTGTGTGTGTGTGTCCTTGTGACTCACTGCAGCGCCTCGTCCTCCAGTCATCTGCCTGCCAAAATCTGCAAAGGCAGGTGTGAAATCAGGTCCTCTGGAAATCACCCGGGAATCCACCACTCGAGATGGCAACTTGTTTTGGTTAATCTGCATGACACATAACATACACAATACAACACACACAACACACACAATACAACACACACAATACAACACACACACACACACACACACACACACACACACACACACACACACACACACACACACACACACACACACACACACACACACACACACACACACACACACACACACACACACACACACACGATGAGCTGAACAGCAGGGGGAGCAGTGATTCCTAATAATAGTGGCAACAGGGTAAAAGGAGTCTGCCTGGTGAGTCAATGTGCATTTCTAACCCAGTGGTCCCTTAAGGTGACCCTCTGTAAATGACAGTCATAGTACATTAACAGCTTTTGGTTTATGTATTTTCACTGTACTGGTGATAAATTATGCTCGGCAGGATCAGCGGGCCATTCAGTGAGAGAAGTCAGAACCAGATGTGGAGGGGAAGGAAGAAAGAAAGGAACGCAGGAGAGAGAGAGAGGGAAAGAGAGAGAGATAGAGATAGTTGTGGGGGAGGAGAGAAGAACAAATCCAGCTCTTTGTCTTTCAGCTGTCCTTGACTTCCTCTCGACTCTTTCCCAGTGAGATTGAACTTTTTCTCCCTCAGAGAAAACGAGACTTTGGGATTGTACATCGCCGGTCTGGTTGTTCTTCTGGAGAGGTGGGGGAGGGGCACGTACTCAACACTGCCAAGTGTGACATAATAGCAATGTGATTTTAATCAAAACAGCATTTCAGCGGGCCATATGCTCCACCCATACATATGTGTGGATCAGAGGAATGAACCAAACTCTGTGTGCTGGATCTTTGATCCAGTGCACACAAGCTAACAAAAAAAAATGTCTAAGACATTGGCTGTTGTTATGAGCCAATAATGAACAACCCTGTTCAAAGAGGTTTATTCAAAACTAGAGCTTCAACTAATGACTTCTATCATTTAATCGCTTCATCTTTAAAACGCACAGAAAATTGTGAATAATTTCCCAGAGCCTGAGGTGAGATTTTCAGTTGCTTCTTTTGTCCGACTTACAGTCAAAAAACCCAATGACATGGGATTTTCAATGATATAAACAAAAGAAAAGCAGAACATCTTTACATCTGAGAAGCCAAAACCACAGAATGATTGAATTAAAAGTGAAATTATTGCGGGTTAAATTTCTTTTGTCCACCGACTCCTTATTTCAGCTCAATTAAAAAGACAAAACCTTAAGCATACATATTCATTTCCATTTACAGAGCCCAATATAGACAATGATGGACAAAGAAAATATACTCGCCACTTTCCATTTTAAAAGCCACATTTAGAGAAGGACCTCCTGAAGAGAAGTGACTGCACAGAACTTTTACACAAACATTTGGCACTTTTTTTGGCAGATTGAAGGACACTAGGGTCTGAGTATGCAGGGTTATGGTTATCTGCAACAGCTGGCTTACTCACCTTGTCCAGCACCACATCACTGATGGGCGGGAGCCCATCAGGCTTCTGTACGCAAGCTGGCATGAACTGGAAGCCCAACAGGAAGTCCCTGTCATACTGACGCTTCCCACTGGGCTCGGCCAGGTCTGGACACCAAGCAGGGTTTAAGAGAAAAATTGCAAATATATATATATATATATATATATACAAAAAAACAGACAATAAGACAAGCAAAAGCTACACTAAGAAAAGGCAGAGACCAAAATGTGAATGTCAACACACAGAAATCATTGCTGCTACTGAGGAATCTGCTGTATTTTTTACAGAAACATTTTGCCCATAGTAGCTTTAAGCATCTGACCAAAGAACGGAGCCTTTCTAACCTTCCATTTCCAGTGGGGCCCCTGTGGAGTTCTCCTTGTCTCCCGGGGTGGCTCCACTGTCGCTGCTCTCCGTCTCCGAAGTGTGACCTGCCCCATTCCTCATAGGCTCCATCTCGGCCTCACCGTTCTCCTCTGGAGCGGCAGGCTTTCCGGCAGCCTCGGGGCTGCTGGCAGGAGCTGGGGCAGGGGTGGGGGGGAGGACTGATGGTAGGGGCAACGGGCTGCTGCTCAGAAGAGCTGGCTGCAGGGCCTGGTCTCCAGCAGGCTCATCTACTGGCCTGGGCTCGTCCTGTGTGGAGGCAAGATTCAGATCCCCATTATTTGTCGCTAAAAATTATGCCCTGCTTTATTATCATTTAGCAAGATAATACATTCCTAACAGCTTAATGGTTGCTGTGACGTCGCTCTCATCATATTTAAAAACTAGTAGCATTAAAATATCTGTGTATAATTATCAGTTACAGAGCTGTAAGGATATTATCTGCAGACAGGGGGAAATGGATGGACACATAAAGAAATTGTTTAAATACAGGAGTGAAAATGAGGGATGAATGAATAAAATAAGGGTCAAGGGCGGAGAGGGCAGAATGGGTCAGGTACTAAGAAAAGACAAAAAAGGGGAAGTAATATTGGGAGTACAATAGGCTTGTTGCATTAGGCAATACCACAGGTGGCACAGAGTGGACAAGCCTATGCTGGTATAATTTTCTCTACACCATCCCTGATGTCATTATCTGAAATATTATCTGTACATGAAACCATTTACACATAGTGAAAAAAGTTCTTGTATTTTTTTTTTAATGTTTTGCAATTGACGTTCTATGTTACATGCTCTATTGGACAATCAATCTCAGCGAGACACTATACTTTCTTTGTTTCCAAAAATAAATGTGGGGGCACTAAATTTGGTTTCCAAGAGAAAGAACGGTGTCAATGAGGCAATATTTTGAGGCCAGCTTCACTGTACACCCAAAATTTGTTCAATATGAATAAGAATTATGGGATTTTAATTAACTTTTTATTAGACACACTAAGTCTGAATTCAGAACATGAACTGAAATGAACTTTTTTTTATGCTCTAAAAATTTTAAATGTGTGTGGCTATGTATATTTTTGTAATCTGTGTGAAATGTGTGTTTCTGCATAAAATCACATTTCTTCTTCACTCATAGTGCTAATTCAATGCGGCCCAAAAAGAAGCAATTAAAAGTCGGTGACACCGCTTTTAGGTGATGTGAAAAATCTCCCACAGCGACAAGCCCAGAACAAAACTATAAAGGAGAGGAAACGAGAGCAGGAAAGAGCTGATTTTACATACAGTGGGCTGGGTTAGCGATGAAGATGATGGATAACTCCTCGCTGTCGCTCTCGAACGATAACAACACCCCAAAGTCATTCATGTCTGCTTCCCCCACCACACATGTGGAAACATTTTCCACTTGAACTATTGCCCACATTGTCTCTCTCTCGCTCCCTCTCTCTCTCCATTTTAAAAAGGCTTGTTCCAAAATGAAATGCCAACCATTTTAAAAAAGGTGACAAAATATCACAATTATTGAAAAGAAGGTATATTTCGTAGGATATTTGCCAACATTTGAAGATGAAATTATCTATACTTTAAGCTCATTTAAACTAAGAGTAAGTCTGAATACTCGCTACAGCTGCTTTTGTCTGGTTCCCTCGTCCTGAATGGTGAGCAGTTTTGGGCCTCTTTTCTTACCTCATCATCCTTTTGAGGTGCATCGCCAGTATAGATCCCTTCATTTGGTTTCCTCCAGGTCTTTGGTATAGCAGAAGCAGTCTGATTAACTGCAGGGAAATATAAATGCAGGAACATGTTATCAGCCACAGCCAGTCATCAAAAAACACAACCACAATGGATTTAAAAGTCAAAATTTGGTGGCACAATGATGGCAAGAGAAACGCCATTTTGTCTGTAGAGGAAAATCGGTTACACTTTCAAATCTGAGTAAAACAGTCCAGGCAAATACGTTTTCTAAAAATTGTTTAAACCATTGCAGATGGGTATATTTAAATATGACGTCTACATAGTCTTAATATGATAACCCTCACCCATCTAAAACACACATTAAACATTCTTTGCAAATACTATTTGACAGAGCATAACAAGAGGGATAAATGGAAAAAGGTTCCCCATGACCCATGAGTTAGATGTTTAAAGAGGTTTCCAGGACAGGTTTTTTAAACTGTTGCAAAACCTTATATGCCATTCCCCTTTCTTCTAATCCCATACTGTTGGGAACTTGTTTGTCATAAATTAATCTTACTTAAAGCTTAACGTGCTTTAGGTAACTATGGTTGCATCTCTTTTTGTCCCACTTTAATGAAAGTGACACTGCTGATGCTGAGAACCTTCGGTTCTGCAGCAGACCCACAAATATTGTTCACCAAAATACTTCCACTTGTTAGCCATTATTTGGTTCTGACTGTATTTCTTTCTTGGCAAACCAAAATGTGAAGATAATGTTACAGGGAAACAAATACTATTTAAAACGCATATCATAATATCCAGGTTTTTCTGAAGGCATGGCAACTAATCCCTAACTCTGACCAAGCAGAGAGAGTTTATTCTGTATCTTATTGGGGAGTCAACTATGTCAGCAGAGTGTTTGATGAGAAATGATCTGCAATGTGTGCTATATGGGCGTTCATAAAACACCCTGGTGAATAATAGAATCACTTAAATTTGCAATTTGGCACAGTAAAAGAAAAAAAAAAAAAGTAGTGTACTCATAAAACAGCCTCTCCTTTTTCAGCTGGACTATCACAAAAAAGCATTACTCCTTTGTTGCAAGTTAAAAAAACTAAACTATCTAGGCTACGATTTTTTTTTTTTTTTACAGTAGTTGAAATGTACCAGATACAGTACCTGTAGTAGGACTCTTCCTGGTGAGTGCTTGTTGTTGGGACTCCGTTTTGCTGTCAGTAATGCCTCCATGTATCTCTGTCCCTACTATGGGGATGAGGTCTTTAGTGTCTAAGGACTTGCTCGCCTCGTCGGCCTCTGTCGTGGCCTGCACTAGAGGCGGAAGCCCAAGGGGGAGCATAACTGGCAAAGCTGAAGCGGGGCTTGAGGACAGGGTCACTGGCACCACAGCCACAGGTGTCATAGGGGCGAGCGCAACGGGCAACTCTGGCCTCACGTCACAGGGAAAACTTTCAGAGGAAGAGGCCTCTCTGTAAGCGGGATCAGAGGCCTGGGGCTGGAGTGCAGCTGAAGACAGAAGAGAAGGCTCCTGTGCCGTGGTGTCCAGCTCAGTCCCAGAGTCTGCATGGCCGTTCAAAGCCTTGGGAGCCGGTGCTGGAGAGGCAGCCAGGGTTCGAGGGGCGTCTGAGAGAGGCTTGTCTGTGCTGGGAGTCTGAGGTGGCGCCAAAGAGGGATGGTGCTCCCCGACTGAGAAGGAGGGAGAAGAGGCTGAGGCAGTTGACTCCCTGGCTGAGGGACGTTCTCTGTTGTTGGCCACTGAAAGAGGGAGAGTGACGGGGGTGGTCATCAAGGCAGGGAAGGGAAGCTCTGGTTCAACAGTAGAAGAGGGCTCAGATACAGGAGCTTTGGCCTCAAGTCTCTCTACAGGCGCTTCAGGCTGCACAAGCCCAGGCGAGGAAGACTTCTGGACAACTGGCTCCAGTTTTGGCGTATCATCTGAAAGGATGAAGAGTTCAGATAGACACGCAACTGAATCATCAAAAAGGTAATAGCTGCAGCATATACTGTACTTAACAGTTTTTATTTGTAAACAGATAACTCGTGTAAAGATGCATAGATGGAGATTAAGTTCATGACTGGGACAGTTGCAGGCTCAGTAAAGCAGACAGACAGAATGTGGTGTTGGTGCAGACCTGGCCCTGGTTTGGTGTCTGAAACCCCAGTGGTCGCCAGCTGCTGTGGCTGTTGGGGCTGCCGTGGCTCCAACGTGTAGACTCCAGGATGGGCCTGCTGTGGCTGAGGAGGCTGCGACTGCTGCTGCTGCTGCTGCTGCTGCTCTGGAGTCTGGCTGCTGCTCAGCTGCTGCTGCGATTTGAGGTAGAAAATGTGAGGATAATGAGGGTGCGGCCATAAAAACTAGCAACACAGAAAACCAGAGACAGGCACAGAGATGAAGTCAAGCACGCACACAAACAAATAAACAAACAAACAAGCCCAAATGCAGGATTAAGCAGAAATAAGGAGTCCAATGGGGTGTGGTTAGATTAAGAGGATGGCAATGGAGATGGAAATGGAAGATCAATGTGGGAGGAATGGCAGGAGGAGGGGAACGGCTCATAACAATGCAGAGGAAAAGGACAGAGCGAAAGATAGAGAGAGAAATAAAATCAAAAGGGGCACAAAAAGACAGAGAAAGAGAGGAAAGACTGTTAACATCCACAGAAGGAACAAGGAGGAAGAAGTCACAGGACCCTATCTTGCACCCGGCGCAGCGCGGCGCAAAGCACGACGCAGCAAGTGTCTTTGCTAGTTTAAGACCGACGCAGTTGTCCGTTTCCCGTCCAGCGCCCACGGCGTTTAAATAGCAAATGCACCTGCGCCCATCTTTGCGCCCATGAGCGTGCTGGTCTTACAGGGAGGTGTGTACAGGTGAATTCTTGGCGTATTGCTATCTTGAGGCAGCGGGAAGTGATCACGCCATTGACCAACAAAAACCAGGTCTAAAGTCAATAGCGCAGCATTACATTGTTATTTTAACAGTGAATTAGTAAAATGCGCCTAGGCTCGTGTGCGCATACTATGCTTGTTACACACACACACACAACACACACAACACACACAACACACAACACACACACAAGCGCAGCAGCACACAAACATGCAAAAGATTACTTATAAAAATATTACGGTGCAAATCCGCCATCATAATAGCAATGCGCCAAAGTATAAACGTGCCTGGATTTTTAAAGGGAATGGGAGATGACACTCTGATTGGTTTATTGCGTGTTGCGCCCAAAACACACCTATGAATTAATGAAGCACTAAGTACAACCCTTTTGAACCATGCGCCGGCGCACAGACCTTTTTTTCCGCAGCAAAAGTGGATTTGGACACGCCCTAAACGCACCTGCGCCATGTGCTTCACGTCGTGCGCTTAGATCGTTAAAATAGGGCCCACAATGTCCTTCTTCAGAATCCAGAATTTCTTTTTTAATTTTGGCTCTCTTTTATTAAAATGTGCCAATGGCATTAGTCAACTGTTTTTAGCTTCAATATAATGACCCACAGCCCTGCTTATTCCCATTCTACACATTTACAGTAATTAGGGGCTGAAATGCAATTTTTTTTTTTTAAGAACAGAATGGAAAAATAACAAAATCTAAGTGGATTCTGTAGAAGGTGCAGGAGAAATCAGACAATACATATGCAAGCTACTGTAAAAGATAGAGTGAATAGAAACAGTGATAGAAAAGAAGCAGGTTCAAGATTAAAACAGCAGTTAACAAGATTACCGTGAATTCATCAGGGGAATATTACGTCTAAAGTGGTTTTAACAAGTCATGGCCCTACATGCATGTCTAAACACATAAGTTGTATGTGATATTATTGAAATAACTCTTTTTTTGTTGTTATTATTCTTTAGGCCTTTTGACCTAAATCGTCACATATGACCGGGAAAACCCAAGACTACTTGGTTAGCTGAAGAACATAAACACTCAACTATAGTAATAAAACTAATGTTTTATTTTTCCTCTTTTCTGCCCTTTTCTCTCACACCCAGTATAACATCCATTAGTTTTGTTATGTGTATGTATATGCATATATATCTACACAATGTGTGTGTGTGTGTCTGTATGTAAGTTTACAAGTGTGTCTGTATATGGGTGTATCTAGGTATACATAAGTATATTACGTGTGTGTGTGTGTGTGTGTATACATATGTTTATTACGTGTGTGTGTGTGTGTGTGTGTGTGTGTGTGTGTGTGTGTGTGTGTGTGTGTGTGTGTGTCTATGCATGTATACATGTGTACATTTATAGGCGAGGGGGCCTTCCCGTCACAATTTACCTACTCCTTTACGGTTTCCATTGCTGCCTGTTCCATTACTAGTTCTCTTTTGATTATACTTGCGATCTTTGTACTTGCTTATCTGGACATTTCTTATATTGCCACCTTGCAATGTTAATGATACTTGTCCTGGAAAAACTCAATGAAGAGATTAAAAAATGAAAGAAAGAATAGTAATAAAACTAATAACAAAAGTGCTTGTAGAAGTCCGAAGGTATGTTCTTGACAGAAATCCAACATGAATTCCTTATGAGAGGGCAATATGGCTGAAAAATGACACCGAGGCTGCGTCCTGTCCATCATTAACACATGGAGAACAGCAGGAAGGATTAGGGTACGGAGTTCACACTGCAACAAAGCTACACGAGAGGTCTCTCCTCTCCTCAGCTGAATCTCCAGCCTAATCAGTTTACACTACCACAGCTCAAACTACTTTAGGTGAGTGTGTCAGAGAGCCATACCTGTGGGGGTGTAGGGGTAGAGGAAGGGCGGCCGATAGGAGGCGTTGAATTTCTGCTCCCTGAACCCCCTGCCATGATCTCTTCTGTGATATCCCGGCCACCCTGATTGGGGTCACGGATACGGATCTGGGAGGACAATGGCACAAAAAAAACAGACCTCACTAAAGCGCGCGAGTCTCAGAGCAACCCTGCCTCAGCCATTTCATATGCATACTTTCCATCTGCAGCATTATACCCAAACAAGAATTTGGCATATACATTTGTGCTCAGGGAAAGAAAACTGATCACTGACACGTTAACATTATCAAGTATTTCACCAGCGATCATAGAAACAGCAGATTATCTGCAGATACACTCACAGGGTTTGTACATTTGTCTCGAGGAATAACAAAATGTCACGTAGTTATTTTCAAATGTTACATGTCTTGACTTAATTCACAAGCTCAATATAGCCTCTCTTTTAAAACACTATTTTGTAAAAAAATTCCACATTTATGCAAAACATTACATGTATTGTAAACAAGAGAAAATTGATTCTGTTTCTCTCAAACACAAAAGAGCAACTGGAATAACTGGGGAAACTCCATCTGCTGATGAAGATTATACTGTATGATACGAACAGCTACTTAATGATCTTTGAGGGGATATTCTTTTGTCAGCTGCTGTTTAAGAGCCCAAAAGTGAACTGTAAAGCCCAACTTTAAGTCTATAAAAAGCTCAGAATAAAATGGAAATCTGACTATCTACGTGACAACTGACAGAAATCATGATCAAAAGCTCCAGAACAGCTGCTAAATGGACCTCAAGGTGAGATTGTTTCGTCGGCATACATTAAAAATGTTTATCTCTTTGATTATTATACATTATTACTTGTACTTGTTACCAAAATATTTTTTGAAAAAAGCAAAATTACAGGAGAGAGAAAAAATAAAAAAAAAAAGACAAAAAGGAACAACTAAGATACTCACTGTTTTCTTCTCACGCTTGGCTGGTGGAGGTTGCTGTGGTGTAGGCACTATGATGGGGGGTGAGGGGGGATACACAGCCTGTCCTGGGTAGTAGGGTGGACCAGCCGTGGGGACGGGAGCAGGAACAGAGGGTGAGACAGGCGGGTGGTACCTGAGGGGATCTGAATGCATTTGCGAGAAGAAAACAGATATTAGTACAACATTGTTAGATTCTCCTGCTTTGGGGGGCACACGAGGCTGATAGGGGGTTGTGTGTATTTGTGGTGAGTTCAGATTTTAAATGTAACATGGGAATAGCAGTGTGTCTGTGTTGGATTAATGACTCACGATATGGGGCAGGGTACTCCCCTGGCCCTGGCCCAGGATAGAAGGTGCCAGACCCTGGAGGCTGTACAGAATACTGCTGAGGAGGTCCCACGTAGGGTGTACTGTGGCGATACTGCACGTAAAAAGGACAGAGAAAGACAGTTGAACACATCATTGGATACTGTATAAACGTCACTATAAAAACTGCACACTTTTGCATTCAGTGAGGTTATTTTTTTTTTGAACAGGGATTTTAATCATCCTTCTGTGAGATGAGCCGTCTTTCACATTCTGCCTCGACCAGTTTTATGAACTGTATTTCTGTTAATTAGTCAAATCTCACCGGTACCAGCTGCAACCAGAGAGTATTTTTTCTGTTAGCATCCAGCACAAAAACAAATTCATCGCAGGTGCACTACAGCAGCAAATTAGAATAGTTTTGCTTAATTTCCACCAAAGACAATTTCATGAATTTTACAAAGAAAAATGCTTTTATGTTGAACTATTCCTTTAATCCGTTGAATCTAAAACAGTACCAGCTGCAGCCAGAGAACATTTTCTCAGTATTCATTCGCTACAAGAAAAATTATCAAAACTGCAAATGTGACGTTACAATTATTTTGTATAAATAAATAAGACGAAGCGTAATTCTGTAATTCACTATAAGAAATCGAAACGTTGTTAGAAAACATATATGTACACATAACTATAGCTGGAACTGAGATATAGACCAAATGTCATTTTTAAAGACCCAGTTCAGTGCGTGTGTGTCACCTGTGGGATGTAGTACTGTGCAGTCTGTGGGGAAGGGAAAGGCATGGGTGCCATGGTCATCATGATTGGTTGGTTAGTGGGGTAGACAGCCGCCGTGGGAGTCTGTGAGCCAGGCCGTATGGAGGGTGTGTTTGTAGGGATGGTGGGCCTCGCAGTCTGCATCTGAGTCCTCTGGAAAAACTAAAGGCAACATGTGAGAGAAACACAGAGAAACAACAAAAGACATTAAGTACTACCCCAGAGGCAGCAGTCTCATTTCCACATGCTGCCACGCTTCATCTAAAAGACAAACAAGGACAGTTTTTCAGATGTCTTCACCATTTGGCCTACACATTTCTCACAGTGAGACGGTCCTGGTTTTTATCAGCAGCTTTTAAGAAAAAAAATAAAGGGTGCACAACAACTTTGGCTCAACTCTTATACAGACTGGGATGAAAGGCAGAAGTATATTCAGGCAGACATGCGCACTATATTACTATTTAATAGGGGTGGGAATCACGAGGCCTCACAATACGATATCATCACGATACTTTGATACGATTTTAAACAATATTATGCGATATGTTGCAACTTATTACCTTTTTTCCAACTTCAAATTTTTCCCAATTTCAAATTATAGTATGTCTCCAAAAGGAAACTTTGTCAACATCGGTTTCATCTCACTTCACTTTTACTGCTGCAAAATGAGAAAAAGAAAAAGCGGACAAACTGACCGTCACATATATAATAACTATTTAATGCCTCTTTAAATCAACCCATACAGTACATGAATTACTTAACTAAACATCTCTAAAGTTTGGATTATTTTTTTGTAACTGGCAAGCAATATTATGAGTCAGATGAATGACATCTACAAAGTAGGGAGCACCACTCTCTGTTTAGACATTTTGGTCCTAAATATTTCCTCCTACAATCATTTAATCACCTAAACAGAAGCTTTAAAAGCATGATTAATTCATATTGACATACAATTTAGTAAAAGGAAGCCATTGCACATAACCGTAATCAGTGCAGCATGAACTGTCTCAATTCTTCTAGACATTCACAATGCGCCCTGTGTTCATCATGAAGGTTATTATGATTTTATGTTATTATTGTTGTTATTATTATGAAGGTGGGAATGAGGCAGACATATACAATGATTGAAGTGGTGGATTGTTTAGGATTAGGTTTAGAAAAGCTTCACTAACTGAATGAAGTTTGGCTGCAGAACTTTGTTGTTGTCAGGGGAACTTTGTGGTTTCTTGACATGCATTTTTTTTCCAGGCAACACACGAGTGAAAAACCAGTAACATACAAAAAGCCCATTTCTCTACACTTTGTAGATTTTTGGTTGTTTTGTGATTGATCTCTAATTCAAGCAGCTCTCCTTTATATTTTAGTTAAATCGGGATAGGATTTAACCAATTATATTACATACATACATACATATGCTTCAGGTCAATTTTCATTAATGAATATAACACTAATGGGCCCACATTAACTGCAGTATGGTTTAGACTTGTGACCAATTGGTTACGAGACATTTCCTTTTACTAAATGAAACCTGATGCCACCTGCTACAAACGGATGTGGGAGGAGATAAACTAAGGTTTGTCACAGTCACAGGCATATCCCACAGCTATACACACTGGTGGGTTAAGGTAGTGTTTTTGCATTTCATTGTGTTTTTAAAAGGTCTTTTTTTCCTAGGTTGGATTAGCAACAAAAGGACTTTGGAGGTCTTTTGAAAAAGCAAAGCAGACCAGACCTTAGTGTCAGAGACCAGCCCAATTACAGTTTTCTGCAGAAAACTTAAGAGGAACAACCAAAGTGTAAATTTCATTACTTCTGTTTTTTTATATTTTCCTATAAACTCTCTTTTTTTTTTTTATTCTGGCCAGTCTGTCTGTAAACAAGCTGCACCAGCGTCCACAGCTGTAGAAAATAAAAACTCTTGGACAGCTGAATAGCTTCAAATACCTCTTTTTGTGCCTGAACAGCTTGGCCAACTTTGCAGTTGTACTGAATGTGTTACACACAGTATGGATCTCTTCATCAGGAAGCAATATGGCCTTTTTCTCATGAGTCACGCAGCACAGAAAACTTGAAAAAAAATATATACTCGTAGTGACTGCAGTTTTTTTCAATTATTTCTATACAACATGTCACAATCAGTTAAAAGTTTAAAATTGGATGGGCATTGTGTTTGGATGGGCCTGAAGAAAGCCCACTACCAACAGCTGTGACTGAATTCCATACAACTAGGGCTCAAGCTGGGCATACCCAGCTATGGTCACATTGTGCTCCAGTGAAGGAGAGCAGAATAAACAATGCTGTAAAACCGTCTAAAAATACCCAAGAGGGAAATCACCTTTAACATAATAAATCAGGGTCAATGGTTTTATTGTAAATAGCCCTGTGGAAATCCGGGAAAGGACCAGGAAATTCGCTGGCAAAGCAAGAAATAGGAGTTGACAGACAAAATTACTTTTCAATACTGTCACTGGCTTTGTAACTTAGGCTTGAAGCAATCCCTGAAACAATAAGTGTGCTCTCTAGCAACACTGAAACTAGAGTGGCAATGATTAATCGATTAGTTGTCAACTATTAATTAACTTGCCAACTTTTTTAATAATCGATTAATCTTTAAATAATTCCGATTCCAGTTTCCAGCAACTGAATATCTTTGAGTTGTGGAAAAATCAAAACATTTGAGGACATCATCTTGGGCTTTGGGAAACAGACATTTTTCTCCATTGTCTGACTGTTTATAGACCAAACAACTAATCGATTAATCGAAAAAATAATCAGCAGATTAAATCGACAATAAAAATAATCATAATAATAATTAGTTGCAGCCCTAACTGAAAACATACATGCGCCCAACGGGCATCTATAAAATATTAAACATTATATATTTCCAACAGGTAACACTTTTCTTATCACATCTTATACGCAATATACAGTCTTTCATTCTGCATCCTGTTCATTAGATTGTGCAAGTTAACTAAGTAACGAATGGCTCAAAAAAGTGAAAGGTGCAGTAATGATCTTCTACAGGATAAAATACGGGGAATACATGACTATAAAAGATCTCTCTACTGAACATACACTGTGGTGAAGATGAGTGGGTGCACAGGGTTAAAAGTTAGGAGGGATAAGATTATTTAGAAATGATCTTCATCATGCCATGCAGGTCTGGAGACTTTTGAAACAGAAGTTACAGTTACCTGGATAGGCCTGAATCCTCCCTTGAGTATTGAAAGCAGGAAAGAGAAAAAAAGCCAATGGGAGACCGTAGTAGTGAGGCTCAATACAAAAACAAGCAGGCAACCATTCGCCCATACACATCAAGGCAGGAAACCACCCAATTATTTCTACCTACCTGACACTGTAACTGGTCCTTAGCCCAAAAAGTCATAGAATAGAAAATACCCCCTGACTGAGGGTTGGTGGTTCATTGAATTGAAAAAAGCTTCAAAGACAGTGAAAATGTCACACATGCATGTACAGTTGCACATAAGCTCTTCTCAACCAGACACACTCTTTACTACCAAGGCTGTATTTCCTTTCTCAAATTGCACAGCCTGAGCACCAGTCTACCACAGTCTTTGCCATTTTTCAATCCCAATGGCCCTGGCTGTCACCTGCGACAATGAATTAACAACAGAGATGATGTTGAGGGCTGCACCAGCGGGGGTTACATACATCCTTATAGCTTACGGAGCTGATAGGGGTCACTTCACTGCCCTGGTTGTTTGCCTAACTTAATAAATCACTGTTTGGTGAAAACCTTTTGTTTCCTTTGGCAGATGTGAGCTGATGTTTTCACTGTATAGCAGAGAAGTAATTCAGTAACACACACTGAACTCAGGATGAAGCTTAATCTTTACCCTGATATGAACCATTGCAACCTTTTTGAGTTTGTCTTTATATTTTCTCTAATATGAAATGTTGACTAAATACTGTCAGCAAGTAGCTACTCCGTTCTATTGAAACAATGTCAACATCATGACCTGTATGCCGCATGTTAAGGTGGAAATGCTGACATGAAATGTACAGTATGTTAAAGTGATGGTTCGGAGTAATTTACCCTAGGGTCCTTTGCACCATGACCTCGAGCCAAACACCCCCCCAGAAGCTTTTTTCACCTGGGTCTAACATTGGGCGAGTTAGCGTAGAGTAGCGTTAGCTGCTGAATAGCTTAGCGTGGGGCTAATGGACCCACGTTTGTATGTCTTAAATGACCCCACTAATAATGCCCGAAAATGATACCAAAGGTCTACACTAGTATATATAGGTTATGCACTCATAAAACGATGGATTGGAAAGTTTGTGGGCAATACACCAGAAGTTAATGTAAATAACACTTGCCTGCTGGCTTCTGCTCTCTGCTGCTGTTGTTGCTGCGCTGAGACGGAGTGCTTAGGACGTCTACAAATTACAACACCGAAAAGAGATGCAACAAAAATATTTTTTAATTTAACTTATTTTTTAAAGTAAGTGCTGTAATATAACTAGCAGGAGACAAGTAATAATTGAGGTAAGTTTGGAGACATTACCTTATTTAATCATTAAATTAATAAATATTTTTGTTGTATCTCTTTTCGGTGTAGTAATTTGTAGACAGCCCTAAGCACTCGTCTAACTGCAGGTAGCAGCAGCAGCAGTAGCAACAGAGAGCAGAAGAGAGCAGGCAAGTGTTCATAAACTTCTGGTGTACTTACAAACTTTCCAATCCATCGTTTTATGAGTGCATAACCTATTTGTACTAGTGTAGACCTTTGGTATCATTTCGGGCATTATTAGTGGGGTCATTTACGAGATACAAACGTGGGTCCATTAGCCCCTGCGCTAAGCTATTCAGCGGCTAACGCTACGCTACGCTAACTCGCCCAATGTTAGACCCAGGTGAAAAAAGCTTCTGGGGGGGGTGTTTGGCTCGAGGTCATGGTGCAAAGGACCCTAGGGTGAATTACTCCGAACAATCACTTTAAGGCCATGCCATTATGTGACATTACCAGTACTTGAGGCCAACCAAGAGGAAACACTTAAGGGTAAAACTCAGCTTAATAGAGTTATTTACACTCTAAACAGCTCTCTGGAGAATTCAACAACAGTTGTTTGTTTTAGAGTAATTTCCACTTGCTTTGACCTTTTGGTTCACACACAGACAAAAGAAGTCAGTTACACCGATAAGTGGAGGGGAAAAAATGAAATAATGATTATCCTTGTTGAAGACAGACTTATGTTTTGGCCAAATTAATTCATTTTCTGATCTGTGTGTACCCTTTACTGTGCATTGAGTCTGTTTCAGTGGGACAATGGCCGTTTTCACCATTGATATAAAAGGCCACTGTTCGGCTTCATCTGCTTTCCGACTCCACTTCCGTGGTGGCACAAGAGATCCCAGCGCCAGTTTGTGACAGCCAGAGCATGCATTTGTGTTTGTGTGTGTACACACTAACGCGAGCAAACACACCCGACAGACACACTTTGACACCATACTATTAATAGTCTGTTAAGATGTGTCCACACAGAAGCATCCAGAAGGTGAGGATGTTAGACAACAAGTTACACAAGGTACATGTTGGGGTGTGAATAACACAGCAATCTTCAAAGTGGGCAGCTGCATGAATCAATATGGTGAGAAAATCAGACAACAGGAAGTCACATGGACTTAATGTCAGCTCCCAGACATGTCTAAGACTCTTAGGATCCACAAGGTAATAAACAAACAGCACCATAAATACTGCACTGCCAGACATGAACACATTAACATGCCGCTCATAATCTAATGATACCAGTCGTCATGAACACACACACTTCAGTGTTTCCCCTAGGATTTTTTCCAGGGGGAGGGGGGGGGACAGGACGACTTTGGCTACATTGACCTACATTAGCAGATCGTATGTGCCGTACGTGCAGTCATTAAGTCGTTTCCAGTATATCGTTAGTTTAATTTAAATGAAATAATGACGCTTTACGATCTATTTCTGTGTAAAAAATATAAATAGAAGACTGTCCTATTTTTACACTTGTAGAGTAGATCTCCATACGCACCACTACGCACTGCTCTGGTGCCCGGTGTAGCCAGTTTCATTGAATATAGTAGTCATATATAGTATATAATATAGTTTAAACGTCCGCTCCGCATACGTTACGCGTACAATGTAGCCAGCCTATACGTTTAAATGAATTGAACTTTTAAGGCGAGGAACAAGAAGTGAATTGCCTGTATGTGTGAAAACAGCTTTATCTCGAACATCCATTTTTTTGGGAATACATGGGGGGGGGGGGGGCAATGGTAGGAGAAACACTGCACTTGCAGCCGGTCCACACAGCTGTTCCTAACTCTTTCCTTGACTACAGTCTACCTGACCACTGGTACGGTTACTTGTCTTGTTTAATCATGAAAACTATTAATTACAATTACCCCTTGATTATATATACCTTTTCAAAAAAGCAACGTGAAATAATGAGCATCTTAAAAGACTAATTATTGGAGTCCCTTGTGTCCATCTTGTATTTGGCTTGAACATGTGATTGTGAAGAAATCTAGTTCACATAAATATTACCCAAAGAAAAATAAAACTAATTGCACTACCTTAGTGTAATTACTGAAATCAAATGAGACCATAGCCTCATGAGGGTGTTGTCACTTAAGAAAGCTTAACGGATTTATATACAGTATAGGCCAAAAGTTTGGACATACCTTCTCATTCAATGTGTTTCTTTATTTTCATGACTATTTACATTGTAGATTCTCACTGAAGGCATCAAAACTATGAATGAACACATATGCAATTATGTACTTAACAAAAAAGTGTGAAATAACTGAAAACATGTCTTATATTTTAGATTCTTCAAAGTAGCCACCCTTTGCTTTTTTTGATAACTCTGCAAACCCTTGGTGTTCCCTCAATGAGCTTCATGAGGTAGTCACCTGAAATGGTTTTACCTTCACAGGTGTGCCTTGTCAGGGTCAATTTGTGGAATTTTTTCCCTTATTAATAAAAAAGCAAAGGGTGGCTACTTTGAAGAATCTAAAATATAAGACATGTTTTCAGTTATTTCACACTTTTTTGTTAAGTACATAATTCCATATGTGTTCATTCATAGTTTTGATGTCTTCAGTGAGAATCTACAATGTAAATAGTCATGAAAATAAAAAGGAAATGCATTGAATGAGAAAGTGTGTCCAAACTTTTGGCCTGTACTGTACGCAAGCACAGAAATAACAATATCTCTTTTTCTCATTGTTGGCATGAAGCAATCTGCAATACAGCCAAATATCCTTGAACATGAGTCTGATTGCAAATAATGTCTCTACTACATTTGGATCAACTATACTAGTGCCTAAAATATAAAAGGAAATAAATGTCTGATTCACTATCAAAACACTTATAATTAAATGAAAAGTTGGTGTCAGCCGCTCAGGAAAACAAGAACTGATATTCACTCCCTAATATCCTGTTACACATTAATGAACTGCATACAGTATTAACGCTACATGGAAATGCCCTGCAGTGTGTCCAGAACCATTGGCCCAAGCTAGCCGTTATTGTTGAATTGTGATAGATGCAATTGAAAGAGAGCTTGCTCTGACCGGATGTTCGCCTGGTGACTCAGTTTATCCTATAATGTAGCTTCTCTTTATTTTTCTTCAATAAGCAGAACACCATGGGCTCACAATGCCAGTGCAACGTTTACACATATAATCAAAGACTGACTAGTAATTTCCTCTTTGGTTAAATGTAATGAAGATCAAAATTCTATCATGTTAAATTCCTTATAATCACTCAGAAAATGATATGAACTGTAAGGGAGGCTGGGAGAATCACAATCATTTACATCCTGTGCAAAAAAAGGGTTACTTGTTACGCTTAGAGCCCAAGGATACCCACAAGCTTTATTACATCTAAACCTGATAAACACTATTAAATACCAATTTAATTCGTGAAATTAACTCAGATCTCTCTCACCATAAAAATAAACATGAATAGGGCAAAAACACACCGTCAGGAAACTGCTCTGTGCACCTGGCTGGATATGTTGATTAAATAGCAGCAAGCTCAGAAAAATCCCATGATAATGAAAACCTTTTTAACTGTGTCCAAGATACTTGTAGGCTTTCAAATCAGAGACTTTTTTAAGGAACAGCAGACGCCCCACAAACAGCCCTATGCCAGCAGGTACCAGCAAAAACTGCTTTGATGATGATGATGCAAGAGAGGGAGCAGGAGGGGTGTTCAGCGGGGGTAAATTACCTGATGGTGGGTTGGTCGAGGGCCCGTAGCAAACTGGTGGGGGAGGGAGGAGAGGTCCAGCAAGGAGATTGAAGCAGTGATGGTAAAGCAGGGAGAAGAAAGAGCATAAGAGAGACACAGAGATAAGATGAGCGATGAGGGCAGATGATTTAAAAACAGTACTCAACCACAGAGCAACAAAGCTTTAAAAGAGACATGGCATAAGATGCAGCACTCCGACCCAAATAGCTTCTTTAAATACCACATAGGTTAGATATTAAGATTCCAAACTGTCAAACACAGAAAGGAATATTTTAATGTCGTGAAGCATACTGTAGTGGGAGTAAAGTAATTTCCAGTTTCTTATGTGGCAAACCTTACCACTGTAACTACACAGTTTAAACAAGACTTACGTATGTGTTAGTCTTGCTCTACTGATGGGGGCTGGGCAGGAGCCAGGCAAGATTAATAAATAATGCTTACTAGGTGGGTGTGTGTGTGTGTGTGTGTGTGTGTGTGTGTGTGTGTGTGTGTGTGGTACAGAGAATACTGGCAAAGTAAATATAATATTGGAAATGTCTTCCTAGGCTTGTTGTGGTGGGAGATTTTCATGAAAGGTGTTAGCGATTTTTACATGGCTTTCCTTAGGCTACACTAAAACACTATTGGACAGACCAGCTTGCCTTTACATTTAAAATTCAAACAAACATTTTAAACAAAGATAACATCAACACAGGGAATGGCCTTGTAACTTTTATGTCGTGCTCAAACCATAACAAAAGGGAAAAAAATGACACCAGTGTAGACTCATGTCCCATATCCCACCATTGATATAGGGTACATCCCAGGTCCTTAAATCACATCCACGTTTCCTTCACTTGCCTCTCTTCCTCGAGGAAATCATGTGAGGAGAGAGGAAACGAGGAAATGTGTCTTCAGAGGGATGAGACGTCCTTTCCTCTGAAGAGTTACGTGAATTTGTCAGCTGTGTGGGTGGAGTTAACAACGGCTTTCAGCTGCACAGCTTCCGGGAAGGCTGCTCTTGTGTATCCTCGCTCATAGCTCCTCCTCGATCCCTCCTCAATCCCTCCTCGATCCTTGATCTTCGAGGCAGGAATAAGAGCTTTGAGACGGCCTTGACGAAGGCGGACCAGAACGACTACCGGTTTCAGCGAGGAGCAAGGAGATATCAAATAAGAGACTTGGGATCCACCCACAGTACCACCGACCACTGCAAGCCTATAAGGGGCCTTTAAAAGGCAAGTCCATTGTTTTTGTAGCTTCCCAGCAGTGTTCCTTGTGTATTCAAATCCAAATATTCATATTTTGGTCAATGTATGTATATTTTAGTGTCAAATGTTTTCCCAAGCCCTTCAAAAAACTCTTTCCCACATGACCGGACATAGATTTCTGGATGATGACATTGCTAGATACATTCTTATCCATCGTCAGTGTATTACCTACAGTAACTTAGATGGCAGTCGGTACAGCCCCAGTTTGGAGAAGCGGACAAGAGAAACGTTACCAGCAGGGAAGCTAATCAATGTACTGCTGTGGACGCCACGTTAGTTCAGATCAGAAAGTCACACAATAACAAAAAAACTATCTGATCGAGGCAGGGGTAGCAACTCCGTTGCTCTGCAAGGTAAAATGACTGTTTCTGTCAAAGGAGTCTTGTGGCTTTGAGAGAGAAATATGTACTGCTGAAACATTACTTAACTTCGTTGCCGTTATGTCTATGACTAGCGTTAAGATTATTCATAAACTTATTGACTAGCTTACTGTGGTAACCCACGTCACTGCTGGACTAAAGTTTAGTGGGCATTCCCATGTGAAAAACACAACAACAACAAAAAAAAAAATGCAGATGAAGTTGGCCTTTAAGGAGACCTCAGCCAATATTAAAAGTGCCTCGTTGCCATGAGCACATTGAGATCGGTCAACATTTTTGGAGCTCTTTGTGGTATCTAAACACCAGGACCCTCTATCACTGACTCAATTTTACTCCAACTTTCAATATCAGTCACAGTAAACCACAAACTGTCTGAGTACTTGGAGGCAGGCGTGCTGTAAATCCAAGACCAGAGAGACACTCACCGGGCGACTTTGTTGCTGTGCATTCATTGGCTGTGTCTGGGGAGAATACACTAGAGGGGCGGAACCAGCATTTTGTCCAGGGTTGTATGGAGACTGTCAAAAGAAGAAAGGGAAAGATAGACAGACAATGAAGGGAAAGGTTCATTATATACAGACCAGGATGTGTGCGGAAATCAGTCACTAGTCACTTCATTAAGACATTTCACAGAACAGCTGTAATCTTAACAATACACCAGCAACAAACTTAACTAACATACAGTGCTTTGGATGTTGCTGGGAGAACGTTTTCGATTGGAGTTTATGTGCTGCGCAGAGATAATTGGTACCCTCAAGGACTGCAAATCCTGTGCTACTTCTTTCCTCATCTAGTGTGCAGTGGAGCTAGGCAGAGGTCGGTTTAAGCAGATCTGCTTACTCCTCTCCAAGCTGCTGCTGCTATGGTGGTGATAATTTAAGTTTGTGCTGGCTGACAAGACTATGTATAGAAGGCTAGAGAGAGTAGGGATGCTTTAGGGTAAGGCAGTGGGCCATTAGGCTGTAACAGTGGGAAGTGGAACAACTAGAGACCTGGCAAGCATGGTCACATACTTCTAGAGAAGCTGAGTCACAGAGTTAACATGCTTGTAAGCGAGAGCAGAATAGGACCTCTTTTACCTGCATGCTCATAGATCTGGCTCCATTATGTAAAAACAACCCTACACATTCTGAATTGAGGTGGAGCAAATGATCATATATTATAACCTAATGGTGAAATAGCGGTGTCCTTTGACATAACTGTCGTGACTCCTGTGGCTTGGTTTCACCAATACAACGGACACAATGTAATGTTACTCCCACAGTGACACAACCTTTTGCAGCTGTACAAAGTAGCTGACAAACCAGAAAATTGATCAGTGACCGTTGGCCCGTACATCAAAACATTACTCAATCCGTGCGGTTAGTACCACAACCTCACAGCAAGAAGTTCCGGGGTTCCAACCCCTGGTTTTTAAAATTTTACATTTGGGTTTCCTCCAGGTACTCTACTTTCCTCCAATAGTCTTAGTCCACATTTTGCCACATGCATACTGGGCTTGCCCCCTCCAGACCATTAGCAGGATTAAAAATCCCAAAATTAGGGATCGACCGATATGGATTTGTTAGTGCCGATGCAGATTTTTTTTCATCAGCCTTAGCCGATGACCGATACGGGCTGCCGATTTTCTTGAGCTGATATTTGGAGCAGATACTGCTTTTGCTCCCTCAATTTACATCATAAAAATGTAAACCCTGCCACACTGGATTTGTTTTCAGAATCTGCTCTGCCATTTCTTTAAAAATAATAAACAAAACACAGATCAGTGTCACTTCTGCAATCATCTTACATTCATATCACCCAAACTATGTGTGCAATGTGCATCATATGGATGGGTGCCCTGCATATGGTTAACTGTGCAAGGGTAAAAGGCTTTCATCAACATCTACAACACAGCCTTGATGATGCATTGCTTGCTGACATATTATAAGACAGATATAATCATCATCACAAAATGTCCTTTGTCAACTCATTTAAATAATTTGAGAAAACAATAAACCTGAAAAGTAGCCATTGACATAAAGTGCTTGATTTGTAATTTAAGACCCCTCCCTGCCACTAGCACTCTGCTAGTGGGGGAGGGGCAGTGCATGGTCTGCATGTGAACTGCAGCGTCTCCAGCAACACAGAGCTGCCTGTGGGCACCTGTCTGTAAATAATGGTGGGAAAAAACTATCGGCGAACGCGGCAGCCGCTTATCGGCTGATGCCGATATACGTAAAAATGCAAATATTGGCCCGATATATCGGCCGGCCGATAAAATCGGTCTATCACTAACAAAAAATCCAAAGTTTTACAATGTGACAAATTTTGGTTAAAAGAAAAACCTTAATTTAGACATGTACATGACAATATCTTTATGTGGATATTTTTCACGATGTTTATATATCGAGAAATGAGAAATTCTAGTTATCTAGTTTAGTGTTGCCCAGCCTGAACACAAGTCATAAAAAGCAAGGAGACAAATTGACAGATCAAACATCAATATGCAGAGAGGTTGACAGAAGACACAGTGATAAACTCACCCCTCCGCCTGCCTCCCAGCCCTTAGGATAGCGATATGGGGAAGCTGTGGGTAGTGATACCTGAGAGAGCGCTGGGGAGTGTGC
This sequence comes from Perca fluviatilis, assembly GCF_010015445.1. NCBI lineage: Eukaryota > Metazoa > Chordata > Actinopteri > Perciformes > Percidae > Perca > Perca fluviatilis. The sequence goes on from NC_053115.1 coordinate 27,475,191, forward strand.
ATGACCGGGCGGGGTGCCCGCCAAGTTAGGGTGTCCCTTTGTGATGTCATGAGCAGTGTAAGGAGGGCCAGCATGCCTGGGTACCTGTATCACATAAAACAGTAAGGTTAGACAGATAGATACACAAGACGAGATATTATATCAGCCTGATGTAACACACAAACCCATCTAAAAAGGAGGAACAGCAGAGGCAGGATTCCACTGGTCATTAGTCCTCCCTCCTGCCGAGGAATTTAAATTAAGCTAAAACCCTTGGATTAGCCCCTTTATGTTTGCAGAGGTGAAGACCTGTGCTGTGGATGGGTGTTGAAGTCTGCAGGGGTTGCCTAAGATGGGCTCTGGCCTCTTCTGCAGCCTGCCGTGCCAAACTATACTGTGCAAGTATGTCTGGGCCTCATATGGCAAAACTGGGTCAAGTAATCATATTACAATCCCACTCATCTGTGATAAATAGGGTGCACCTGATACAACAGATACAACTAAATAAGCCTCGTCAACATGGGCCAACGAAGGGCGGAGGTTGGGTGCCAGTCGAGTGAGCAGTGTCAGGGAGAAAGGATATCTGACTGGGCTCTTAGCCTGTGCTGTGGCAGGATGGGCCTTGGCTGTTGCAGCTGTGGGCTGGCACCACTGCAGGTGCCGCTTCTTGCTGCAGCAAGCCTGACACACCAGGGAATGAGACAGGATGCTGCAGGAGGCACTGAGACAGCCTGGAAAGCTGGGAAAGCCACCTTTCTCTCCAGGGCCTTTTATTCATTTTTATTTTTTCAAATCTCTACCCACCCTGACCGTTAAAGCTTTTACGGCTCCAACGGCAACGCTAACGTTTACAAACTAACATCTGAAAATGACATTACATTCAAATCTACAGGCACAGCAGGCAGTATTCTGTAGCAGCTTCTATAGCACCAATCCCTTCTGCATCTCTCCATCTTCTATGTGTGGCCCACTTCCCTCAGATGACCTAGGATAAAGCAACTAATCTAGCCGCTGTTGCCAGGGGAGGAGCCTGCTCTGCTTCAGGCGGGTGACTGATTCTGAGGACATACAGAGTGATGGGATGGGGGAGGGGAGGCAAGCGGCTGTATAGGAGCTGTACATGAGGGGAAGGGTAAAAGGAGTGCACAAGCCCCACATCCACTGCAGAGAACAACATGCCATGGGCACGGTTTATTTCCACCAGTGTCATCATTGTTGCAGCCGAACGCCTTAAAACAAACTTTCAGAGCTAGATAATCTCATAAAACCTGCGGTGGTTCCAGTACTGTTGTGTTAGAGGATAAATACGCTCACAGCTGAATAGCCTGTTTTTAAGCATACATTGGCTTTTATTTTGCAACGTGCAGCTACCTACTGCACATCAGAAATGTTACCATCAATGAAAACACCTTCTTTGGGGTGTCAAATAACCAAAGTGGCAATTCTATGGTATACTACAATGCTCGTAAACGCCAGAGATAAAAAAAATAAGAGCAACATGGGGCGAACAGACACGCACAAGCCAATATCTTCCACCAATGACCACTACAATGTTCAGCGGGTGCCACGCTTGTATTTATTGTGCCAGCTCAGTTCATTGTCTGCGAGTAAAATCAATAAAATGTAAGGTTAAAAGGGAAATAAATATTCCCATCTTCAAATTTTTTGTAGTAAACATTTAAATGATAGGATAGCCACTAATCACTATCTTACAATGCCCTCTACCAATTCACTGTCCTTTCCGATAAATGCACATTTGGCTTATCAGAGGAGAAGCCCAGAATGGTGCAGCGAAGCACTGAAGGTCTGAAAGCAGCAGTGCTCAATATGAATCGCTGTACAGCATAATGCCTGCTTGCAGATGGTGACTGTGATGTCCTCAGAGGAAGGGAGGATGCCACTTCGGGTTTGTTTTTGTCTTTAGGGAGATACAGTAGGTGTGGCGGGTCACTGATGAGACAATAAATGGCCCCCAGAATTCAGACGAGGCCAGCCTAAGAAAATTTGTGATTTGTTCTGTGATCATAGTCTTCCTAAAGCCCTACGCTCAACATGTTGATGCCCCGAGCAGATTCAAATAAATACAACAAGAATTATCTGAATATTATTATGACAAAGATCAGATGGAGGAAATGTTAATTAACTGCCGAAGGAGACAGTGAATGGCAAAGATCCCCTGAGGTGACACCTTTCCACAGCAGTCGGATCACAGCATTATGTCTTAACAAGCATGCCTATTTCTTTAAGTAATAATAAAAACACACAAATGCATGCTTACGGTGCCTGTAAAAGCAATTTAACCTCTCACATAGATTTGTTTACACTTTAAAAAAATCTAGCATTTTAAAAATAAATCTGACACAACTTAAAAAAATGTAAAATAAAAAAAATCTAAGCATTGGTGAGTAGTTACATAGGCACTGTCATCTTGCATGGGACCAAAACGCTATGACATTATACTTAAACACATTCAGTTGCCAGTTTATTAGCTACACTTGAAGGGGTTTACAGTTGAAAACGAATGCAATAAATCCTACCTTCATAAAGGTTACAATGTTCTTAGGAGGAAACTGGTGCGTTTCTCCTGCACTGAACTTCAGTTGGGCGCTCTGCCTCAAAAAAACAGCAATGTCTGTGGCACTCTGTGGTCAGGTCAAAAACAGCAAAAGAATCACCTCATATGTTGATGTTTTTTGGGGTGGCATGAAGCCTACATCAGAGCATGATTAAAATGGTTATAATGTTCTGGGAGAGGAGTTTCTAATATTCTGTCCACCCTATTTATGTGAGCGAGGGTAGACTAAATACTAGAAACGCCTCTCCAGAAAATGCAATGCAGTTCAATGGCTTCCAAAATTACCACAACGTTAAATCAACACCTCTATTAAACAGTTTAGACAAAAGCAAAACATTGCAACCTTCATGAAGGTAGTGTTGCATAAGACTGCAGTAGTTTTAGCCAGGTGTACCTAATAATCTGGCAACTGAGTGTATGTTTTTGGTACAATCACTGTCAAAGTGTGTGCAACTACGTACAGTCCATACTTTAGCTATGAGTCTTACGTGTGTGTATTCTGTATCTGAAGTGTGTATTTTCTGTACATGCAGTGCAGGATACAGGTGGATATGTTTGGGAGAGGGGCTGTGTGCAGTGACTCACGCTGTAGACTGCAGCGACTCCAGGCTGTGTGGGGAAGATTCGCTCGTCCAGTGATGGCTGAACCCGTTGGATTCTGGAGAGAGATGCGTTAAGGAAAAAAAACAACTTGACCCTGCTCGGTTTTAAAATTCGTCTTGGGCGATCGGATCAAAAGCGGCCAGCGCTAAGTACAAGAGTAAACGACCACCAAGGTGACGCTAGAGATGCACCGATTACAATTTTCTAGGCCGATTCCGATTTTGACATGCCGATACCGATTTTAGCCGATTCCAATTTAATTTTTTCTAACCACTTTACAGCACACACAAATATTTACTATCTTTTTTCTTTAATAGAACATTTTACATTTTGCATAGAACACTTTCTGAACGGATAATCGATTGCTTATAAAACAGAACTATATAAATATAGTATAGCATATTGCAAACTTGTTATCTTCTTCACACACGCTGACATGTTGCAGGTTAATTCATGAGGTTTCCTATATGCGTGCGTTCCGCTGATGCTATGTTGGTGCGCGATGTTAATCATGTGGTGCCCGAGTGCATTTGTACAAAAGGCCATCTATAAGCGGCGACTGTTAAGAGTGCTTGTCGGAGAATAGCGCGGACACACCAGGAGCGGGAACGCGCTGCCCCGGGCGGAAAAGGGAGAAGAAAGGAAAAGAGACTGTCGCTGTCCGGAGGATAACTAGCCAGTGGAGCTCCTATGCATTGTGTATGGTAATTTATTTACAGCATTTGACCGGCATTAATATCGGCATATGTCAAACTGATCGCCACTCGGCTTTCCACTTGTTTGGCTCACAGAATTGCAATTTAAAGCAAGTGTAAACATGGCCCCAGAGACCAAAAAACCTGTTTGGACAGCTCATCCGCTAAGATTCCTGTCATACGTTATGTTATTCATGCAAGAGACAGTGATACGTCTAAATGTTGTTGACAAAACTACACAAAGAGACTTGATCTAGTAGTTTACCGTATAGCAAACACTCTGCAGGGATTACTTCATTCTACACTTCTATGTTTTTATGCAGTAACAGTTAGCGGATTCAGATCCAATGGGCTTTCCTCAGCCACAATGGCTCTGCAGTTTGATTTCAAGGATCCCCCCCAACCACCCCGCCCAAAATGCCCCATCTCTGAGAGTACACTGTGTACCTTCACCGTTTTGCAAGTGTTAAAGGGAAAATCTGAAATGGATTTCCGGACCACTTCAGGCAAGTAGACAGACAGAGCAGCAGATTTGACTAATGCAAAGGAATAGCAAAAGCTAAAACTCCGTTCAATATCAATTCTCTTTTCATGGGTCAAAGAAAAACAATACCTTAGGGTTTCTGAAACATGTAATAATGAGGCTCACTAAGGAGACAACACTAAGACGTTGGAAAGACAAAACAGGGAATGTGTAATAGTTCCATAGAAGTGGTTAGTAACCTGCTCAGGCAGTTGTCTGTGAGACACACATGGTCACATGGTTTAAGGGAAACCGAATGTCTGGCTTTCTTCCTTTCTTCGCTTCACACAAATCACGCTGTCAGAGAGAGAGAGAAAGAGAAAGAGAGAGAGAGAGAGAGAGACCTGCTTCTTTCTCAAGACAATCTGACTGGGAAGGGCTGCTGACTTTCTGACAAGAGAACCTTAAAACTTCTTCCCAAATAATTTTGAGCCTACAAAACTAACTTAAAAAAGAGGTCTGTACATATATCTACGAGTGATAATAAGTTATAATTTTACAGTTCAATCTTTAATTCAAAGGAAACATTAAAGCTCCGACACAGAAAGCCTGACGGGTCTATGAGCTTCACTTTAACATATTCCACCTCTTCACATGAAACTTGCCACAGATAGTTGCAAAATGAAAACAGTAACAAATGAAAAAAAGTTTAAAATTTCAACCCAGCATACTTTCTAACCTCTGCACAGCTGGCCAATCAGGCCGGCAAATGGGTGCGAATGTCAGATTGGAGGTTTCGGGAGAGTTATAGGAATAACTCCCCGCTAATCCGACTTCGGAAAGGTGTGGGAAGAAAGGTTATCCAAAGCTATCCGACAAGCTGCTCTAACAGAGTAAACTGGCCCTTTAAGCCTGCAGGGGCCGTCATCTGTTCGGCCCCCTGCCAGCACCGCTACTTGTAAACGACAACACAAGAGGGAGATAAGGAAAGAAAAGAATCATTTAAAAAAAAAGAGGGCTGAGATTGAAAAAACACAGAACCACCGCAGGAAGCACGATCTGTTTCATTGCCGGGGAATTTGGAAAAACATAAAACGGCCACCTCTCACACTCACACTCACACACACACACACACACACACACACACACACACACACACACACACACACACACACACACACACACACACACACACACACACACACACACACACACACACACACAGGAGTAATTAAAGGCTCAATCTCCTCAAACTGACGTGACAGTCTAGGTGAGGAGGAGCACAACAATACTGTACTATGGCAAATTGTATTTACAATGTTCATCTTTTGTTTTGATTTGCCAAGAGCACCAGACAGGAGACATCTTAGCAAATAGTGCAAGTACCAGAAAGACGTTGTATATATTTTTTCAGTGATTTGACGATTACCGGTCATGATCTGAAAAGCCATTATGTGGTACACCCAATGCCACAAAGCACAAAGTAGGTGAGAAAGTGTCACAGGAGTGGGGAGCTTTCAACAGTGAGGCAACATGATCGGTCTGCTCTACATGACTGCTGGTTGGCAACTGTGTCGGGGACTGAGGGAAGGCAGCAAGACGTGCACAGGTGAAACCAGGGTTCATCCTGCTGGAGCAACAGGAACAAAGCCACGTGGAGGTCAGGGCCTGTTGTCAACAGTGGCATGCGCAGGAAAAGCAAATTCAAAAATGATCAGGTAAAATAAGGTATGTACATCTTCCAGGGATTTTGGCAGACCTGATCTTCTTACAACTGCAGTCAAATTGTACAAACAAGAGATTTAAAAAGAATAGTCTTTCATATCATATAACGTTTCAGGGGAAACTCAAAAGGCGATATTAAACATGAAATCTATTTTAAAGCAAATTGGCATTTAAACAACACAGCAAGAAACTTGTTTAATTGAAAAACTCATCCAGTTTTGTTTCCTCTCAGGACAACTTGCAAAGTAATTCTGTTTATGTGCCTAAAAATGTTTGCTTCAAAAAATCTGTAACATAATTTCACTTTCATTAGTAAAAGCATTTTTACATTTTGGGGGCAACTAATAGATTCACTAACGGAGACATGCATGAATGAAGATCCATTCATGCTAGCAATGTGATGCATTTTCCCCACTTAATTTAACTTTCTTTACTCATTTTTGCAACGTTAAGATTTGTCTGCTGATGACAACAAATATCCCAACGCTCTTACAATGATGCACAGCCATACTCAGGTGATCACACTGAGAAAACAAAACGACCTGAGGTAAAACATCATTTATGTCAAGCTCTCCATATGGGTGGCCAGGTAACCAGATGGACACTTTTCAGTCAAGCTCTTCTGCGTGTATCAGGCACAACCATGAAAGTGGCTGACCGCACTAATTAGATATTAGTCATTAGTTTGATTCATTAATTTTCTGCTTGAGGAGAGAGGGTGAGCACAATGTCAACTTAAAGACTTACAACTGGGATACTGCTTCAGGGAACGAGGCTATCAGTGTGGCTGAAAAATGACCTGCGATGCATCCAATTGGACAAAATGGTAAGATGGTAAGATTCATATTTGACGCTCTCTGAGACTGAGAAACAAAATGCAGTGTACAGAGGAGGGAGGGTTGCTGGTACATAATCCTAAATGAACCACACCTCAATAACGCCAGCATTTTAAACTCAAAAGACATTTTGAGGACCCAGATTTCTTACGACACTGTGAGCACATGACCACCAACAAGCTGCTCACATTTCAAACAGGGTTCCTACCTGCTCAACAAGGATAGGCGGCCGTGTGGTTTACTGTTGACAAGGTAAAAAATTGGGTCTAAAACAAGTCACAACCACAGCTTAAAACAAGCCCAAGCTGACCCTTCTTCCTTGACGAGGTCATAAAGTAGCTTCAGCCAATCCTCCTTGTCCATTGACTCTAAAGTGATCTGTAAGCCTCATTTAGGAAGGGGAGCTGCTGTGGCTCCTGCTTCATCATTAGCTTACTGTAAAGCCACTAATGTTCTGTGAGTGTGTGTGAGGGGGAGAGAAAGGGGAAGACAGGAGGAGATACAGCCGTTCAAATAGCAAGGGTGTGATCAGGAGGATGATACAGCTCAGTCAACTGTAATCTGCTATTACTGTTTAAATGAATAAATCACAGCTGTGTTTTCAACAACCTCACCCCTGAATGAATCAGCATCCCTCACCCCTGAATTTCTTTGGCTGAATGCAGCCAAAAAAAAAAAAAAAAAGTGTCATGTCACACAAATATGGCACATTTAAAAAAAATAACATGCTTCCTTTGAATGACACGGGCTACCTGGGAAACTCAAAGTGCAACGGGTTCAGAGTGGAGGCACAGATGGTGCAGACACAAATCCTCCTTCTCCCTGCCCACTGCCCCCCACCCCCATACACACCCCCTTCCCACACACACCCCTGCTGTTTCACTACAGTATGAACGATAGGAGGTAGGTTGGTGGATTCAACTGTCATGTAACTATAAAGTAAGGAATCTCTGTGAGTGAGAATACGCAGTGGGCCACCAGTGATTAATATGCCTATCTGAAAATGAATACCTCCGGCATTTCACTGTGTGCGTTTCTGATGGAAGCATGCTGGATATTACTATTTTTACAACCGAACAGATATCGTACAGGAACATAGTCACTCTGCCACTGCAACCGCCTGCAAAATACCACCGCTAATTAAATCATAATTTAGAGTTACTTTGGTTATATCTAAGCAAGGACTAATACGCCTGCTTGGAAATTAATACCTTGCTGAGTGTATATCACCGAGTGTGTTTCTGACTGCGAGTAGCTGCTTGGCTGTATTTCCCCCCCCATGAACCAGTGTGTATTTTACCAGTGTTTCTGACCACTAGTAGCTGCGTCTTGGCTGTGTTTTTCAGGGGCTGATTTAGTGATTTGGCGTCTTGCTTATCTTTCCACTCTTCTCTAACTGGAAATGTTGTAAAACTTAATTATTAATAGTGAAACTATACCTAGTAAAAGTCCTGTATTCAAATGTTTACTTAAAGTTAGAGTGAAAGAGAGGCATTATCAGTACAAAGTATGCCTACTTAAATTTACGTCTGTTCAATGTAGAGCTTTCAACTGTAATATCATGCTGGATACCATAAGGAATAATAATGCATTCTATTTTAATCGTTATCTTTAGTGAGTAAGGGGAGTGCAGGGTTAAGTGTGAAGTCGATAAGATGAGGTTTTCTCAAGAACGCTGCAAGCAGCACTTCCAGGGACCAACATCGGAACATTTTCCCTACACGGAGCCACCGGGAGCCGACCACTTTGAGCTTTGTTTTGGCTCTTCAGAAAAATATGGGTGTTTTATACAGTTTATGGACCCGCCCTACTCTGCCCCTGATTGGCTTACCCTGATATTCTTACCCTAACCTTGACCAATCTCACTCCCCATACCTAAACCTAACCGACCCAAGCCAACCAACCAACAAAGGCAACTAGTATTAGCCAATGGTAGGATTCACAATGTAAAAATGTAAATCCCTGGATGGGCACTGCACTTGTACTCTTTAAGAGCCATAAACATTTTCGACAGTAGGTCTACACTGTATATTTGTTGGAGGGTAAAACTCCATTAGCCACCATGACGCAGCACCGTCTGTTGTGTATTTGTGAAACACTGCCAAGGTGTGTTAAAAACATGCATGTATAATAAGCCCCGTTCATTCCTATGAGAGGTGCTCAGTGGCGCATAAAGACACAAATGTTCAGCTGCTGCATATAAAAATACCCGGGTGATCGGAGCTGCTTCCACATTATTGGGCCCATAGAGCAGGCGCGCTAGAGACCTCCGCCGAGCCGAGCCGGCTAATTCTGATTTAATCGTGCAGCTCTTCAAGACTTTCCAAATGTTACCAAATTTATCAAATTCTAAATTAAACAAGTAATTTGGGGGGTTGTGACAAAAACGTATCCACTGATTTACAGATGTCTCTATCGCCATGTAAATCTACAGGGGAAAAAAAAATGCCCATGGCATCCTGTGATGGACACAGAAGTTGTAATTCCACTGTTTGGTCACTATGTCAAATTGGCTTCAAAGTATGGCGTACTTCCTGGGGGCCTGGTTAAAAATGTGAAAATACTTCCTGTTATTTAGTCACTAACCATAGTGGAGGCTAGTGACAGCTATCATCTGTGAAACTACTTAAGAAAATATGAAGTTTGTGCCAAATCGCAATGGCCAAATGAAGAATTTGCAGCCGAAGCAGCCAAAAATACATATTGCCTGGTTACTGGTTTATGTTTAAACGCCAGCAGCACTGGACTAAGCCAGCGAGCCTGAACGATGAAAACTGACCGAGCTGACTAAAAAACACTTGCCAAGATGATTTAGGTAATAGAACACTGCTAACAAACAGTTACCAAAAGGTGAGTTTAACCATGAAATGTTTATTTTTTTTCAGATTCTGTTTTGCATAAAAATACTTATGAAACGTGAGAACAGAGGACTGAAATAAATACCCACCAAAAACTAGAACAAAAAGGAACAAACTAAGCTTTACTAGCATTGCTTGCGGTTTACATTACTGCACTTACAAACCCTTGTTAACTGCACACAATTACGCAATTGTTTAGCTGCAGAGTATAACAGGACATGCAATATTGCATTTGTACATTTATAAGGCAAAGCTTAAATTCTTGCTCCGCTACAAATATTTGCACTGTATTGGCCTATGTTGCAGCACTACTTGCTGACAAGTTGATGTGAACATTCTCAACACCACCATTGACATACAGCACCATGGTGTGGGTGGGATAAGTCTCCAAACACAGAGTTCACTGTAAATACTGAGTATTGTAAGAACAGTTGAAAGCAATATAAGTATAATCAGAAAATGTTAGTATTTTTCTGCAATTACTGGTTGCATTTGAAAAGCATTTTTCACAAGTAAATGCAGGCATTGATTTATGATTTGAGTAAATAAATAACCACAATAATGTGTAAATCACTTCACACAGCTCTGAGTGTGCAGAATGTCTTCCTCAACAGGCCACTCCCTCTCTGGAAAGAACAGTCCTGCATGCTGGCTCATAACAACTCAGCAGTTTATTTATAACATCCCACAGTGAGTATGCTCATTAGAATATCTTCTCATGCAGGCTGCACACACCTGTCCTAAAAAAAAAAAAAAAAAAAAAGGACTACAGTGCTGTGTGGCCTACCATCTGGGTACATACATTACATAGTGGTATCTCAGAACTAACACTGGCTGTTTGACTGCATGCCTGGCTCGCAGGTTACATCAAACCTCACTGCACTTTATTGGCAAATGCTGTCATCCGTGTTGTCGAAACAGAAACACAAACCATGAGGACAAAGAATTGTAAAAAAAAAAAAGCAAAGTTGTGAGAGAGAAAAAGAAGCGATGCTCTTCAAAGAGAGATGAAAGTGCTGTACAATAAAAGCTGAGGGATTGAATGGGGTGCCCAGTGAGACAAGCAGGGGGAAAATGGGGAGAGGGCCACAGTTTTCTCAGCTGGGCCAGCAGTGGGGTGAGGTGAGCTGGGGGGGTGGGGGGAATGGAAGGAAATGAGGGATGGCTGAGGCAGGCTGGGTGACCTGGGCCTTTGTTGGCAGATGGTGGGAAGCGCCACCTTGGCCTCTCGCTCTGAATGCTAAGCAGCACAGCCATTGTCTGACAAGTGCAGCAGCAGACGCATGCGCTGGGTGTTTCTCTGGCAACCAGGAACAGAAACAAACTGCACCCCCAGCACTGCACACTAGAGCTGGGCAATATATCGATATTATATCGATATCGTGATATGAGACTAGATATTGTAATATCGTAATATGGCATAGATGTTGTCTTTTCCTGGTTTTAAAGGCTGCGTTACAATAAAGTGATGTCATTTTCTGAACTTACCAGACTGTTGTAACTGTTCTATTATTTGCCTTTATCCACTTAGTCATTATATCAACATTACTGATGATTATTCATTAACAATCTCATTGTGTAAATATTTTGTGAAAGCACCAATAGTCAACACTACAATATCGTTGCGGTATCGATATTGAGGTATTTGGTCAAAAATATCATGATATTTGATTTTCTCCATATCGCCCAGCCCTACTGCACACATACCGCTTCACCACCACCCTGCTTCTCTGGACTCCTGTGCATCTCAGGACTCCACAAACACACATCAACATCCTCCAAGTGGGAATTCCCATACATCAGGAGCCCAGGCCAGATGGAGCATAACATGCTCCCACACTCTTGACCTCAGAGGTCTAGAGAGAGTGAGAGGTCAGACAAGTGGCAACACTCAAGAGGGTCTGTTTTCATATGGACATGAAAATCAAATGCAGAGCAGTCTAGTCCAGTGTTGTCAAAAACGGGCTCCAGGGACCATCATGGGGACCTTGGAAATTACACAGAGGTCCCAGGACAAATCAGACTAGTTTCATTTTCCTGCAAATTCACTCATTTAATGTCTGCAACTTTTCTTTTTCTGTTAACTCCCACGTACTGCACAGGTGGTTACGTAATGCAAGAAGAAGAAAAAAAAAAAATCATACTTTTATAGTGAAAGACTTTCAACAATTGAACATTAAATATAATCCAAATTAATTCAAAAGCACCAAAAACTGCAATGTAACCAGATAGTTGAAACAATACATCTTCAACAACAAAACTAATATAATTAAATTCAGAAAAGTAGGATTTATTGCATGGCTGTTACATTGGATTGAATTAAATACACATTAGCTAGGAGAACCTGATAAACTGGCATGGCATCAGTGTATTGTCAAGTGTATTTTGCCTCCATATGGCTACACATGGGGACATAATATCATATAGAAGATTGGATATTTTGGATTGAATTTATGATAATATCTCCAACTCCTAAACACATTCAGTTAAAATAAAAAATAAAAACTATAGCAACAAGAACTGAAGTAACAAACTATTGTGCTATATGGCTGCCTGATGGTTTGTCCCTGTACATTTCACAGGGTCACAGATTATCCTACATCAGTGGATCAATAGCCACAACTTCATCAAGAGGGGTCAGAGATTCCACAATGTCGAACAAAATAAGACACTTGGTCAATGTTAAAGCTAAGCAAGAGTGAACAAAAAGCCAAATAAAGACAATTATGCCCAAGATAGCGCCTACTCTAAAAAGGGTAAATATTTACCATTATTCTAGTAATTAGTATTATGTATCCATACCCACGATCCCTTAAACATGACATAACTTGAGTAAATGGGGAGAGTGCAGTTGTGTACGCAGCTTGACATCATACAGCAAAAAGTAGGTTAAGCAAGTTTCAAACGCCTGGAGAGTCAAAAGATGACATGGCACAACAAATCAAGAGACCATTATCTTCGGTGTTGTGTTTGCGTTGCTCAAACTCACAAACAACTCAAAAACATCACAACATACTGTAAGCAAGACAGGGTTTCATACTGCCACCTGCAATAACCAGCTACTTACTGCCCCGACAGAAACACAGGGCGGCTGTGATCGTGGGTGGCAGGACATCAGGTTGAGACATCACACCCTAAAGCTAAAACCACAACAGAAGCTGTCAGATCACAAAAGACACATCTTTCTGCCACTGGCAGGCAGGAGATGTCAACCTAATCCTCAATCTGGCACTACAGCAAACATGCTGTAAATAAAACAGGAGGTGACATAACCACGGTGACTTCACTACACCAAAAGTAGGGTAGAGTAATATTGGTGTAACACTGTGTAAATTCTAAAGGTAAAGGTGTATTTTGGGGCAAAGAAAGTGCAAACCCACAACATTAAAAGGTCGACAGAACTATACACTGCATTTTAATATTTGGAGACAAATTTCTGGGAGAACATGTTTATCAGCTAATAAGGATTTAACAGTATGTTAATATTAAACCATATGTCATTAACAGTCCAGAACTGGCAAGCTACTTTCTTACTGCGAAATTTATAAATGCTGTCATCCTGAGATCTCACCGGCCCATGCACTGACAGGCCTGTCAATGTGCACAGTAGCACCTCTTCAAAAGAGCGTCGTGTGAAAAAGGAAAGGCGGTGCAATTCCCATAAACCGGGCTTCATACAGGCTAACATTAGCCCCATTATCAAGCCACAGGTCAACACCCTGAAATGGATGAAGCTTTACTGCTCTGCGACGTTGCATTCACGGACTTGTGCACTTACTAGCATTAGAGGCTAACGTTACCCTTAATTTAGCTGGCTGGCAAAGTAACTAGCTAGGCACACGCACCTTGCTAGCCAACAACGGTAACGTTAACTGAACAAAGCCGGTAACCGGTGTGTGGAAAGCCTGATAGACTGCCGGTGATGCAGCTTTGCTACACCAAAAAATGTCACATTATCTATCATTAACTGTATTTCTCTAAATGCAAATGACACCTACCGCTATTTTCAAAAACAAATGTAATTAGCTAGAATCAGTAGTGTAGCGCGAACTCCTAAAAATCGAATTGACATGTCCGTTAGCTTTGACAACCGGCTTGACAAGCTAACGTTAGCATACTTAGCTAGGTTAGCTAATTGTCCCCTCCCCTCCTCCAAGCTCCCTCCAAACGTAACCATCATCCCCGCATTTAAACCGGTGTTATATATCAATAATAAAACAGCGGTGTGTGTTACTGTCATAAAGGGGAATGAAATGCATACCATTACAAAATATTGCCCATGTTACCCAAGTGAAAGGATACTGAGGTGGTGGTACAGCGCCGGGCTGAGGAGCTGTTGGGGCTCCCGGCGGCAGAGACACGGAGGTCAGGGTAGCCCGCAGTTGGCTCGACGGAGAGGGTCCACTTCCAGGTCCGCTAACTGCGACAGCGGCGGATTTGGGGACCACTTTCGGTGGCAAACTCATCGCAAAAAAATCAACAAATAAAAACAATACCTTAATAAATACTGATACAAACAACGCCTAGCTTGCATACATAGAGCAAGCGTAGCAGATTCTTGAAGCAGGCCCAAAATCCCTTTAACGAACTGGGATAGCAAAGCTCGAATAGCAACACAAACGTCTTTTTTTCATGGAAAGTCGCTGTTCGGATCAGCGGTGCTATTCATGGGGACGGTGGGAGGTTTAGCCTCCCTTGCCCGTCCGGAACCTCTGCGGATCCGGCTCGGTTCCGTTTCTTTCAAAAATAAATAATCGCCACGATCTTCAACCTCCCTCGGCGATCTACCTTTTCTTCTCGACACGTATGTTTCCTATCATTTTTTTCTCACAGAGATGAGAGACTTCGCCAACATGGCGTTGCGGCCGCTTCCAGCAGTCCGGGCAGGACAGATGATTCGGCAATTCTCGGCCAGTTACGGATTCGCTCGGCTAATCAACTAACCTACAATCAGATACAGATACCGTACATGGCTCACGTGTCCATGTGTCTGAAATACTGTTTTTTTTTGTCTTCTTTTTAAAATGTTGCGGTTTTCAAGTCCTTAAATTTAGTTAATGAGATTAAAATCCAGGATGTAAGAGCATATCGTTGACAATTATGGCTAACACATTAAGAAGCAAAATAATTAAAATAAAATGTGTTCAATTACATCAGTTTGCACAATTGATTATAATGAATTGTGTGTATGCATTGCCAAAATACTTCACATCAAGTATTTAGCAGTTTCCCCACCTTCATGGACTGTACTGTGCATAGGTACTGTGCACCAGCAGCAGGAATATGACATGGATTCTTTGTGTTATTAGCGCCATCTATCGTTCACCTGGCTGCTTCACATCTGCAAGTCAGCAAGACGATTTCCCATTCATTTTACTGAAAGTGGTTAGGTGGTTTAATCTGAGGCAGTGGATACTATATAAATCTAGTCTTTACATCTTTGTACTACAAAAGGTGTGTGTGAGCTTAAGCAACTGAACACATTGTGGACATGAGCCAAACTGTTTTAAGATTGGTTTTACTATACAAAATAATTTGTGACAAACTCTTGCTCATAAAAAACAGGTATATATGACACATCATAGCTTAGCCTACATGGCCAAGTTTTGGATGAAAAAATAATTGAGGATTTATTGTATTGGTCTTCCATTACAGAAATGAAACGGCAGCAATGGCACACAAATATCATGTAAATATCTCTATAAAATGTAAGTTTAACCAGAGTGTACAGAACATGTTTCTGAAATATTGCAATGGTTCAAAGACAAACGGTTGCTGTATTATTCAAACAGATTTACACTTAAAATTCTTAATAAACGGCTTTAAAACTGTCCATATGAACCAGATTTTCATTTTCCATCCGGTTAAACATCTTTCAGGTCCCTCGTTCACTGTCATATAAAACCTTTTGACCATAAATAAAATACATGGGAGCAGATCCAAGCACAGTGAAGAGTTACAGCAAAAAGAAATATCGCTTTGCTTATTTATCACTTTATGTGAAAAAACAAGCAGTGTAAAAAATTTGAGAGTGGTTCCCCCATTTTCTGTAACCATTTGTGGGTGTCCAGTGTCCAGTGTCCAAAAAGCGCATTCATAGCTACATTTAACTTCAGAAGGTGGGTAAAGCTGTTTGGTAAACCAACAGTCCTTGTGGAGAAGCACTGAAGACTGAGATCCTCCATACGGAGCAGGTACACTTGGTCCTGATAAGCATTAAGTGGCAAGGCGGTAGGTGTTTCAGTGGTTCAAGCGTTCCCCGTCCGGGGAGACTTTGTCAACATATTCTCCAAAACGTCCATTTCGCTCTTTGCTGATAAACAGCACTGAGGCATCACCAAAGCTCACACTTATGTTTAGGGTTCATGGGAGCATCTGCTTTGCAGCCAAAGTGGCTTGAGAATTCGCGTGAGTTGGAGATGGTGCCGATGACTCTAAATCTTGATGGACTGTGAGGATCTGTGATGACGCCCTCATGTGAGCTTTCAGGTGTCCTGACAGAGCACCATACCTGCAGGAATAATAACAGATAAAGAGAAACAAAATGAGGGATTAATAAATGTTTCCGCATGGTCCTTTGAAATTATTTTGCTGATTTCAATGAAGATTTACAAAGAGATTTCTTGACTGAATTGTTTTCATCGCTCACGATTTTTCATATTCATTTGAATTCATTTCTTGTCATTAGAGCACTTTTAAGTGTTTTTTGAGGTTATTACATTTTAAATATCCTGTCTAGTGTTCATATATGTTTGGGCTTGTTTTATTCTGATATTAAACTTAAAGCCCCCCCTTTAGAAGAAGAAAAAAAAAATGAAGCAGGAGATATATTGTGTCCCAGCAGTTAAACTTTGAAAATGAACAATATTAGCATATTCACAGATTGTTCAAAGAGGGAAAGGGCGTAGATGACTATAAAACCATATCAGACACAAATTAGTATTCAAACCAGAGTATTGTCCATTCGTACGTCTTAAAACATGTCTGGAGTGGAGCTTTAAGAAATGCAGTGAAAACAGCAGTAGTATCAGTGTGATCAAGTCAGAAGAAACAATAGGAGTAATACGAGTGATACCAACCTGGGCAAATCCTACAAAAAACAGCTGATGGTTCGTCATTCCCAGGGCGGGCAGCGTGGCCTCCTCGCCGTTCGTTTTGATCCAGTTCGCATAGGCCTTCGAAAGCAACAAATGGCCATGTTACACACATGCAGTCACTGTTTCTCACTCATGTAAACACGTATAATGATATAGACCAAGGGGAAATAGAAGATCTACTTTAGGTTCTGCACAGTGTTATTTCCCTCTGGTGAACATGTACCGCGTAATGCAGGCTGCTTTTACTTCCATATGATTTGCTCCTCTGCTTCATATCTTTTGACCTTTCATTACATGGAAAGAATGTGTGCATGTGAAGAAGTAACCAGAGGCTGACAAGGCCACTCATAACCACCTGTTGCATTTCCAGGCTTCACTGTAAACGAGACAAGCTGCTTTTTCCAACACAGATGAATGGATGTGACCCACAACAAAGAATAAACTAATGCAGGGGATTAATGTCAGATCTGCATGACTGTTTACTGGCCTTGTAAACATGCAATCTGACAATGTTGCTGTAGAGAAAATAATAACAGCAGTGGTGTAAACCGTCTCTCCTGCACTAACATCTAATTGTGGGTCTACAATCAGTGACAGTGTCACTACCCGATGCGAGTCGAGTGCAGATGGCAGTTGGGCATGCTCAGATTTAAACGGTTTACGGCCTAATGTGTCATACTGAAATTTGTGAAATCCATAAAATAATAAACTTTTCCCATTGCAAACAATAACAGAAGATGGAAATCATTTCAAAAACGTTTTAGCTATCTATGATTGTTTGATTGCTAACGTTAGCTCAAAACGCCATTCAAGTGACAGCCTTTGTTGTGTTTGATTGCTAGCTTGTAGCTAGCAGTGAACGAACTGCGTTATGTAGGTCCATTTTTATTGTATTGACATTACAGAAGTCTCTCGTTAGCAGGTTCTTGTAGGCTACTTGTCGCAAAGTGATGCATGCGCAACTCACATCTGCACTCGACTCACATCGGGTAGTGACAACAGAAAGCCATTTTGCTTCCATGTTTTGAAACATTTAAGGTTACTCATGCTTCCTATCCGACATCAGACCTTGTATGCGGCCTTGAGTCCACCGTTGTCAGCGATGTTCTCTCCCAGAGTGTGTTTTCCATTCAGAGGCTCCTGGTTGATGCTGTAATTTCCGTACTGCTCCACCATGCACTGCGTCTGCTTCTTGAAGGCCTCCACAGACGAGTTCTTCCACCAGGGACGCAGGTTTCCCTCCTTGTCGTATTCCCTCCCTTTAATTAAAAAGTGTTAACTATCAATTAAATCATTTAGTATTAGAAGGATGATATCTTCCATCCTCTTAAAATGTAAACTGTTCCAAATGGAAAACTGTTTACCAACCTTGGTCATCAAAAGCATGAGTCAGTTCATGGCCCATGACCACTCCAATTCCACCGAAGTTAAGAGCTCTGAAAAACAATTTAGAATTTAGAAATTCCTGTTGTAAAAATCTATGTAGCAAACCTTCATTACAATACAACAGCTTTTCAACAGTTGTGTGTATGGGCCATAAGAAAACCGTTTTTTGTGAAGAGTTAGATGAGAAGATCAATATCACTCTCATATCGGTCAGTTCAATATGAAGCTGAGGCTGGTTAGCTTAGCTTAGCACAAAGACTGGAAAAAGGGGGGAAACCGCTAGCCTGGCTCTGCCCAAATGTAACAAAATCCATCAACCAGCACCTCTTAACATAATAGATAAGTTTAATCTGTATAAAAACCAAAGTGTAAGCGACAATTTGTGGTGTTACGCGTTTTTTTGCGATTCTATTTATTTCTTGTTGAGCTGCCCACATCTCAGATTTGTTCAGCAATTCAAAATGAATCAAATCAAACTGAATATTCAAATACAATTAATGAATGAAGTGAAACACATTTTTAGATTACATCTGCAGCACATAACAGGACTCGCATGTGTAGTTAAAGAAAAACAGCTGCTAAATGACATTTCCTTTGGATAATGCTGGTGGGTTGTATTTTGTTTTTACTACCAGTACTGTTGTATACTTCAGTAGTGTTTTGATACCATCTTTATTCCATGCTGCTGATATGTAGGGTTGGGTACTGAAACCCGGTTCCACTATGGAACCGGTAGGAATTGGACCGGATTAGAACGCAAATTTCGGTTCCTCATTTTGGTTCCACTTAATGTGTCGACTGAAATATTTTCCCTCTGGGCTCACCAAAACGGACGTAAAAGCATATTAACCATTCACTGCACGTGATCGCTAGTAAACATAGGACATCTTTGATGTTATTTTTAAGTTATTTTAAAAAGTACCGGTTCGGCATCGGAATCGTAAAAATCCAAACCATACCCAACCCCACTTATATGGTTTGGTGGACTGAAATCAATGTTTAACTGGTTTTCTTTTCAAATAAAATCCATCCAACTTGATTTTAGTAAGCCTGCAGTGCAACGCAGAAGACCTACTTAGGCCAGGAATGGCTGTAAAACGGAGCCTGAAGAATTCCTGCAGGTAGAACCATCTCATTCTTGGTTGGGTTGTAATATGCATTCACAGTCGGAGGGGTCATGCTCCACCTGAAAAAACAAACACGGAACACAGAACCAGCATGTGAGGTCGACATCAAGGACACAACAAATTCAGGATAATCGGCGGCTATGCTTTGCCAGGCTGACTGCAGATCAGTTTGAAAGGCATGGGAAGCCGCATGTGTCCCCCCTCCCACCCCCCCAAGCCTAATTACAGACAAGGATCAGTTCAGCGGAGAGAAGTTGGTTGCATGGGAACATTTGTGGATGGCAGCAGTATTCTGCTGACTCAGTAGCATAATGGGAATGTGTCCCCATCGGAGTGTGTAGCTCTCTCTCTGGCAAGCCGGGTGGTGGGGGGTGAGGTTTACTGGGAGCGAGCAACTCACTGGTTTCTGTTGGGGGTTTTCCTCAGCTGGTCCGCGGTCACTCTGGCTGAGAAGTTGTAGTACTGCATGACATTTTGAAAGTTAAGATCTGACACCACCTCGAACTAAAAGAGAGATGAATCAGAGGTGATCGTTAGGGGTTTTAGTGAGACATCTGTGAAAAATAAAAAGGGATGGTTAGGACATATATGCAGTTCCACATTTACCTACATCATTGAACACTTTGTCCAGCTTTGTGGCGTTCATGATGAACTCTGGATATCCAACCATGTTGTATATCGCATCTGCCTGTGACAAGTAAAAAAAAAAAAAAAAAACTGTATAAGACACATTTTCACACCAGGTGGCAGTGCTGTTTTTCTTAGCCACTTTTGCACACAAAACAGAACTCATTCATATGTTATTAAAATACACGTTATCTTTCTCCCACCTTTTCTTTTGCTGCTTTTTTCGTCTCTGAGTCCATCCAGCTCACATACTTCAAGCTGTCCTCAAACGCCCATTTAATCTCTGCAACCATATTCTCAGCCTGAAGCACAGAAGAGACAAAAGAAATTCACGAAAGAACATCGTCTCACCGCTGCAGGAGCCGCTATTTGGGAGGAAAGGACTTTCAAACGCTTACAGTGGCCTTGCTGTCCTCGGCAAAGGTGGCTTTGACAAACATGGCTCCTAGAGCAAAGCCCAGGGCGCTGTCTGTGTCGCTGACGCACAGCTTCCAGCGTGGAGTGCAGCTCTGTAACATCAAATCAACACATCAATTCATGTTAAGAAAAAAAAATGCATCCTCACTGTTAAATAGCATCAATCTCTTTGGATTTTGATTTTCTTTCAGTGTGTTACATTTCTGTCTGCTTCAGTCAGTCACTTCCTACAACTCCTAGAATGAACATGCCAAACGCCAGAGAACGTGGCTGGACTTGTACCATTGCGCCGTGGGCTACATGTGTATGTGGAGAGAACTGTAGCGATGGTGCAACAGTAGCCAAGTGAGAGAGTTTCTCTCAAAGATTTCTCCTGCAAAGCCCTGGAAAAGTTCCTGCTTCTCGCCCAGTGCATGCTGGGAACTCTGAACATTTAACATTTTTGATGGATTTCTCCCTATGTGTGAAATGGGGACCTACACTATTGTTTTGTTTTCTTGCTGGAGGACAATTTTTAAATTTGCCATTATGAAATACATTTTTAAGACATTAAAAGAAAACTATATCCGTGTAGTTTTTAGGCTTTTTTGGATACAATTCATAAAACATGAACTATAACTGCCACTGTTTTTTTTACTTTCTTTCCTAAATAAATAGACTTTAATCCAATGACGTAGAACACTGAGGAGGCATTGAGTAGAAGATTCATCCAACAAGAAAATTAACACAAAGGAGAGAAAATAGTTGCCATCTTCTTGAGAAATTTGTGACAAAGCTGAGCCGTTATCTCCGTGGGCAGAGAGACACAGCGTTCCCCCTAAAGGACTAAGTGGTAACAACAAGGATACCAAACATGCCATTTACAGCACACTCAAAACTGAAGCAATGCAAGCAGGCCGAACAGCAGAACACCAACAAAATGGAAATCGATGACGGAGGGGAGTGATTTCAGCGGGGAAAAGAGTCACATCCGAATTTATAAAAGTGCAGTTTCACTTAGTGCTTTACTGTTCTTTGACACATTATATTTTACTATAATTATATTTTTTGAATTATATTATATTGCAGCGAGCGTTGTCTGCGTGGAGTTTTGAAAAGTGTCACCACACTTGCGACCCCTTTGTCGGCATTGCCCTGACTCCTCACATGATTATTTTCAACCACTTTGTCTCCATCTATCTTATAGCAGTGATTTTACATCTTAACTTTAAAATCAAAATCTCACACTCAAACTGCTAATTCATGGATTGCATGTAAAAAAACAAACAAAACAACAACAGTCCCTATATGACAAAGTTGTAATCAAGTGAAAGGAAGGACAAGGACAAATGGGCATGCATGTACACATAGATATAGAGGATCAAGGTTGGAATGAGGAAATGAGCAGTGTTCTGAGAAAGCAACGGTGGTCGTAAATGCGTGCACGTAAGCGCAGATGGAAAAAGAGACTCTGCTGCACTCTCACATGAAACAGATCCACAAAGAGAGACACACACAGAGTTTTGGGGTTTGTTATTACAACCTGAGCCCAGTTGAAAACAAGGCCGAGGGAACAGGATCTTCCTCAGATAAGGGCCGGGAGCCTTCACAGTCAAACTGTTACTCACTGAGATGGTACAGCTTGCTGCCTAATCAGTTAGACAGGATACATGTCAAAGTCGGAATAGCTTTGACTGTGTGCCTAATTTAGGGCTGCACCTAACAATTATTGTCATTGTCGATTAATTTGTCGATTATTTTCTTGATTAATCGATTAGTTGTTTTGGTCAATAAAATGGTCCAAAAATGTCAATCCCAAAGCCCAAGATGGCGTCCTCAAATGTCTTGTTTTGATTACAACTCAAAGAGACTCAGTTTACGGTCACAGAGGATTAAATACACCAAAAGATATTCACTTCTAAAAACTTTCATTTCTTAAAACATTACTCAAACAGATTTTAATTTAATAGCTGATAACCAAAATGATTAAACTTTGCAGTTCTAGTCTAATTAAAGTCTCAGTTTTTTTCCAGGTATCTGTAGTGTAGTGGCATCTGGCAATGCAGATTATTTTGGTTTGATTAACAGTGGATTTAAAGGTCCAATATGTAATATTTGTACTGTAATAAATCCAAAAATGACACAAATGCCTCATCAGATATTAAGGAAACATGTTAAACTGAAATACTATCTTTTCTGACAACAATGCTAATGTCAGTATTTTTTCTTTTTGAAATTTACATTCCGTGACGGAATTTATGTTTATGTTTTGATCTGTGTGTTGTTATCAACGGCCCAGTTTGACAGCCAGGCCGGGTTGCCAGATATACCTGTAAAAACGTAAACCCAGCACGCTACAGCTGTAACGGTAGTACAGCCATGAAAGCAGCACACAAACGAACAGGATCAACAGAGATAGATTCTACCCGACCTAAAAAAAAGAAAACTGCATGTTTCTAACAGTTGCGTGACCGGAGACGTAACAACCCCCTGGTAAATATTGGAGATGTATTTGAAAGACGGAGACAGCTTAGATCCCAAAAGGACGCAGAATTGGCTTATTTTCTCCTGAACAGGTAAGCATAGCTTCAGGCTAATTTATCACAGCCACTAGGGACGGGCATTTTATGTCATTTCAACATTTGTGTACTCGCATTGAATTATATAGCTAGAGTACCCGAGTTGGTTACTCGCAAAAACAATTGAGACACAGCCAGTAAAGTGATCCCGACTGGTCCTGGCTAACGCCGCCATGCTAACCCTGTTAACTGCTAACGTTACCGGGAGGACCAGGCAAGCGGGCCATGGCTGTTTACAACGTGTAGTTCAGCGGCTGGAGCCGACAACGGTGAGTTATTTTAAGCCAAGAGAGGGGGGCTGTAAATCGGGAAGAGAGGACTGTGAGTTTGCGGTGTGTTTAGCGATTGTTGCCGTAATTCTAAGCCAATGATGTGTGTTCCGTCGGCAAGGTAGCTAGTGGTATTTTTAGCGTTTCGTATTGTAATTCTAAGCCGAGGAAGTGTGCCTGACTGGCGTGTGGAGAGGACGGTGAGGTTGTTGTGTTTTTAGCGGTTCATACTGTAATTTTAACCCGAAAAAGTGTGTCTGTCAGTTGGTTACAGAGCTCCGAGTGAGCACGGGCTTTTATGACTGTCAATATAGCCAGCATATAACGTTAGCTACTCCACTGTGCTGTGGAGTAATGTCTGGCTATGTGAGACTAGCATCTAACGTTAGCTACTCTGCTGTGCTGTGGAGTAATGTCTGGCTATGTGAGACTAGCATCTAACGTTAGCTACTCTGCTATGCTGTGAAATAAAGTCTGGCTATGTGAGAAAAGCATCTAGCAACATTGTTGTGAATGCTGCGGTCTCGGCCTGGCAACCCCCGTGAACTTCGAGTCTGGGCAGGAGGGGGCGGGGGAAACGACTCTCCAGTATTTTGAATTGGTAGTGCAGTAACTATTTTAACTGCTAGCTGCCAGTATTACATACAATATTACATGTTGCACCCTTAAGACATATGAGATTTTTGCTTTCAACCCAAAACATCGAAGCTGAATGGAATTTTGTTTGTGGTGTTCAATTCAACAGCAACGTCTCTGTCCAGAAACAATGTCCAAATCACTGTATTTTAATTTCTTTTTTTTCTTTTTTTTGGGGGTTGGAGCATTTTTAAGCACAAAGAGAGGATATGATCTGTAGAAAAAAATCCCAGTGTGTCTGCATTTTACAAAAAGCCTCCTTTCAGTTGGAAAGAAACCAGGTTTCTCGTTTACATGAAGTTTTAGAAAGCCGGCTGCTACATTAATGCCAACATAAAGCACTGACTGATAATTTACATTTGTTGTAAAGTCATGTCGTAGTGAAGGGAAACTTCTGCTCCTCGGTTGGTGCCAATTTCCATTTAACTGCATTCAGTATAACGGAACCCTCTGCCGAGTGGCACACACAAGAACAAGAGGTCAAGTGAAAAGCTCTGTACACCAAGCTGTTGGGCTTTGGGGCCACTTCCTCTGCCGGTGTATACTGGCCAAATAAAAAGCCAACAAAGCAGAAAGATAATAGCCAAACGGCAACTTAGATGTGTGTATGCGGTTTACCAACTCACTAAAAATACATTTTCTGGATGAGAATCTGCCACAGTAGTTTTATCCAGAATTTTTATCTGCTTATGTAATCCCACCTCTGTTTTCAAATCTATCTGTGTCATGCTGGAAAACATGACAGTGAAAAGGCCTAAATTTCATCTCTCACCTTCTTGGTTCCGTACATGACTTCAAGGAAGCGCTGCTCTGCATCCTGGAACCGTTGGTCCAAAATGGAGACAATCTTCCTCACCACCTTCATTATCATGTAGTTGTTGAGTAGGCTGAAAAAAGGAAAAATATCAAATTCATTGTTTTGTTGCCCTCTTTAATACTGCCTGGGTGCTTAACTTTTCAGTAGGAGGATTTATGCATGTATAACTTATGTAAACAGTGTTAATACATGCTTGTAACAGCCTGTGTGTGATGCATACATGGAAAAACTATTAAAGGCATACAAAGAAAACCAACCTTTTATTTGTTTTAGTTATGAGGTCAGAAACTTGCTGGAGGTATTCTTTGGCATAAACAACCACCGGCTCAGACTCATTGAGCGGCACGGGAGCAAACACTTCTGTGAGGTACGGCATCCAGTCCACCGCAGGAACCAGAGTCTGAAGACACAGATAGACAAGCTGAGACAACGTCTGGACACAAGCATGTACAGTTCCTTTACAGTCCCACATCCTGAAGATTTACATTTCTATTTTCACATTATATAGCGTTAAGTACTTTGCAGGAGCAGTCATGATTTGTAGAACATTATTATTTTAGGTGTTTGTTGTTTTATTTTGGCAGGTCAAAAGTATATTATTTCTTTTCTTGTTTGTCAAGCAATTCTATTATGTTTATATTCTTGTCTTTTCATAGTCATAGTTAATATTTAATAATAAGCTATTGCACTGTTCAATCCCTGCACTGTTCACTTCTGCACTACCCCAATTGCACATTATCATGGTCATTGCATCACATGGTCAGTCCATACCAGACCTTTGTAATCACTTCACAAATTGGTAACTCTTTTAATTTCTGTGAGTGATTTTTATGTATGTGAGATAGTGTGTGTTTGTTGTGTTATGGTTGTCTAAACTACTGGATGCCTAAAATTTCCCTCTGGATGAATAATCTCTCTCTCTCTCTCTCTCTCTCTCTCTCTCTCTCTCTCTCTCTCTCTCTCTCTCTCTCTCTCTCTCTCTCTCTCTCTCTCTCTCTCTCTCTCAACCCTGGAGCGATTCATTGGATAGTTTTTTTTTTTGTTTGGGTGGTATGAAAGCACTCATTGGAACTCTTGTGCAAACCAAACAACCGATCTCTGCTCAGCTTGAAAACAGGGATCTCAGTTCACTTCTAAGTGCACTAGAGTTCGGTTCACCTTAGGTGAAAACGCGATCCGACCCAAATATAGGAAGTGAACCAAAAAAACTTTATCGGACTTGACCAAAAATGTACTAGCCTGCAATTTAAATTAACTGAAATTTGCACACAATGTATGGACTTAAAGGTCCCATGACATGGTGCTCTTTGGATGCTTTTATATAGACCTTAGTGGTCCCCTAATACTGTATCTGAAGTCTCTTTCCTGAAATTCAGCCTTGGTGCAGAATTACAGCCACTAGAGCCAGTCCAACAATGAGCTTTCCTTAGGATTTGCTATTTCTGTGTCTGTAGCTATTGAGGAGGAGAGAAGGTGGAGGGTGGGGGTGTGGCCTTGACCAACTGCCACTTTGCTCGTTTGCAAGCCATGATGTCTCTCTCTCATGGGTGGGCCAAATTCTCTGGGCGGGCAAAACAGAGAAAGGGGAGGTAATCTTGCTCCTTATGACTCATAAGGAGCAAGATTCCAGATCGGCCCATCTGAGCTTTCATTTTCTCAAAGGCAGAGCAGGATACCCAGGGCTCGGTTTACACCTATCGCCATTTCAAGCCAATTGGGGACCATAGGCAGGCTGGGGGAACGCATATTAATGTTAAAAAACCTCATAAAGTGAAATTTTTATGCCATGGGACCTTTAAATATGATAACCTGTGACAACACATCATCATCTCCCTCTCTCATCAGGGCACTTCCTCTCCTTCCTATTGTTCGCCTTTCTTCCAAGATATTAGAAAAAAGCTTGTTGCTCAATTAATTCTGAGACCAGCAAGTGTCAGTGACATTTGTTTACAATGTTTGTCGCGCTTGACAAAGTGCAGTGTGAACGCTAACTGAACCAAAATGAAAATGCAACAATCCAGCAACGTGACCGCCTAATCGCACCGAGTCTACCGAACTATAGGCGTGAAAGCACCCTTACTGTCAGATCCTTGGCCTCCATCTTGTGGTAAATGAGCTCCTCGTCTCTTCTCTCGTCCTGTGGGACTGTGATGTTGGCCAGGGTGGTTTCAAAGTCCACGATCTCCTCCATCAGCGTCCGAGACGTCTCCTCTGAGCCGCCCAGGAGAACCCCTAACTCCGTCAGGAAGTTGAGGTATGCCGTCAGATACTGCAAAGACCAAGCAGGCAGCACAGTGAGGTGGAGGTGTGGGTGGGGGGAAAAGGGGGATGTGTGTAATTGTGTTAAAATTCAACTAGGAAAGTAATCCTAAACTATGCAAACACAAGCTACAATGCAGTTTGTTTTCCTGCTGAAGTTAAAATATGTATCTTTTTCATATTTCTTGACTCTCTTTGCAAAAGTCTGAACAAGCCCTTAGGTATTTTCATAACTTAATTCTCATTACAGAAAATGCCTTGATTTGATGACCTGATTTCAGCTTCAATATCTTTCACTTTTACTGTCCAACTAACCACTGTGAAACCAACGATTTGTCCACAGTACCTTTTCATTTGCCGTTTTGTTGAGGTAGTAATCCCGTGAAGGAAGCCCCAGGCTGGACTGATCCACCTAGAGTCAAGAAAACATACTATGACCCCCAGTTCAACCCTCACAAACAACCTTTGTTTTCATTCCTGCCACGCCAGCATGCAGAGGTAGAAGCTGGCCAAAGATCATATCTGTGCCATTTGTTACGGTCTTCGCAAAGGAATGAACTCTCCTGTCAAACTATCAATCCGAAAGCAAGACCCGTGTGATAATGATAATGACCTGTCCTCAGATTATCAGCAGAGATAAAATCCGTCCCCTGAGAAAAGACCGTAAGAGCTGCTTATACTGTAAATGTGATCAAAAGGCTTCAGTGATAAGCACTTTCCGAGATGTAAATATATGATTTTAAATAAATGCTCGTCATTGTGTATAAAAAAAACAAACCCCGGACCCTCTCACCTGGATGATGTTGCTGTTTGAGTTTTTGGAGTCAGTGCTGACAAACACAGTGAAGAAAGGCGAGGTGCGATAGTTGGCTGACACCATACGCAAAACCTCCTGGAAGTTGTCCTTGTCCCAGGGTTGGGTCAGGGCCCACCCTCCTATCTGAAACAGGCAGCGTTTAGGCAGACATTCACAGACCGCTGGATGCGAGGACATTTTTTTTTTTAATAACAATGAAGGATTGAAATGATGAATGTGTTTGATGTTTGACCGCTTTAGGAAATAAACATACCTGGTTGATTAGCTCCTGCAGTGGCTTAGCTCCTAATTCCTCAATCTTGGCCTCATTCATGCAGGCCTGATAATATCGCTGGGCCTTTTCCTCAGCCTTACTCAGACCTTTCATCGTTGTGTTTTCTGCCTCATTAAAAGAAACAAGATTAGTTACGTGAATGAAAAGCAAGCTGGTTTCAGAGCTGAGAAAGACACATTACACCTTTGCCTGCGGTGAAGACAGCTGAGGACACTGTGAAGTCAAACAAGGACTTGTACCTAATAAATGCTTCATTACAAGCATGTTGTGCTCCCAGAGGTTGCTGAAAGGTCCCCAGCGAGACTTGCCCTCAGGGAGGGGGTTGTTCTTCACCCAGCCCCCACAGGCAAAGTTGTAGAAGTCATGGCAGGGGTCTACGGATCGGTCCAGGGCTCCCACCACCGCACTGGCCACAGTGATGCACGCCTCGGTTAGGCACAAGCCCGGGTGAGCTGCGGGAGAAAGAATTTTTTTTTTTTCACAAGAACAATAGATAGTTCATTTTTGAACCCTCTGCATTTGAGCACCACTGTGGGTAATCTGAAAATATTTCTTGGCAGGACATCCAAATACATGTACGCATGCGAGTTTTCAGACCATCTGGAAACTATTATTTTATAAGAAGTAACCGGCCAAGCTAAACAACCTGGAGGGAGTAGCTCTTCTTGTAAAAATCCTTTATAAATAAAAGCTAAAATATGAGGCTTGATGATCTTGTCTTTGTAGGAGGCAATGTGACACGTTAGCTATTGCCAGCTGATCATGCAATTGTCTAATTCATTAAGTGGACTAGATAGATCGCCAAATGAAGGTTCAGGATCCTGGTTGAATTTATGTAAGATGTCTTAAAACTAAAGTCAGTCCCTTCGCTTCGTGGAGGACTTAGGTGCACGTGTTGGGGGGAGGTGTTTAGGGGTCCTTTTTCATTTTGGAGCATTATTATTACCATATCTGTGTCTAAAATGTTGGAAAAGCTAGAGCAGATAATAAATAAACAACACGCAATAAGCTTAAAGACAAAACTTGCCAAAGAAGTCCACTGGGGACAAACTACAATCATTAGATCTGAGAAACGTCATTTAGTTAGTTTAGATGCTCACATTGATTTTACATTCATTGGGTTTAGGTGGTGCCCAGAACGGCTAGGGTGCTGCGCCTAAGCCTTATAAATGGTAGGGAAAACCCTGGTATTTAACTGTTTTAGTGTGTTTTAAAAGGGGAAGCACAGAGGCTTTTAGCCATTCTGTGTCACGTTTTTAAGATTATTGTGTGCCTGTATGGTCATCTATATCTAAAGGTCAACTAAAGAAATTACAAACTGCCCAGAACAGAGCTGCCAGGTTAGTATTACATTGTCCCATAAGAACAAACACTATCAGTATGCACCGTAGACTCTCATGGTTAACGGTAGAGAACAGGCTGGTTTTCAATACAACTACATTTTTCAGAAACACTGTCTTTTTTTTCCTTCAACCCGTTTTCTTATGTAACCAAATTGTTAGGTGTGATCAGGTTCATTCTCATTTGACTAGATCAGCTGATGATGGCCAGATGATGTTACCCAGGCCCAAAATCAAATGCTTTAAAGAGAACAGTTATTTATTGTGCCCTCAATCATTGGAATAATTGCCCGCTGAATATACGTAAAATGAATAGCAAAGTCTCTTTCAAGTACCATCTGAGAATGCACTATTTAAAATTCTGAGTAGGGAATGGACATATTTACTGTATGAGTGTAATAATGAACGTAATACTGTAATAACTTATTCTGAATCATTTCTGATGATGTTCATAATGAGGTCTACAATGTTTTACTGCTTTTAGATTATCATTGTTAAGTGTTTTTTTTCTCCCTTTTTCTTGGACCCCAGGAAGATTAGCTCGTCCCACTTTGGTGACAGCTAATGGGGATCATTTTAAGTCCACACACAAAAGCTGTTTAACAGGAGGAGCTTTAGAAAACTAAAGAAAGTGTTCAGAGAAGTGCAAGTGCCGGTACAATTCCAGGGAACAACCTACTTCTGATACTCGACTTACTGTAAAGACTTTCACCATCTGTCCATATAAGGTATGAAACAGAGACAAAGTAACGAGCAGTGATGAGGTTAGTACCCCGAGGAGAATTCATCCTTGTTCCTTTTATTATTTCAAAGTGTGATCTGACATACGGCTCTGAATGGGAGGAAGTGGCACTGGGTTTCCCATAGTATATTTGAGGAAACCAGCACAGATGAGAGGCCGCCTGGATGTGATGGTAAATCCGCAATTCCTTTTCCATAATGAACAAGCTCAAGGGAGAGATTTAAAGTTGTTTTTAGGCAGCTTAGCTGAAGGTGTGGCCTTGGTTTAAAAATAAAAAACAACACTTATACTGTATTAAATAGCACAGCCCTGTAGTTTTTAAGCTGGATAGATAGATGCAAAAAAAAATCATGTTCACCTCTTGAATGAATGAATGAATTGACTTTTGTTTGTTTTTTTATACCTCTTTTGCATTCAGTAGCTTTACAGACACACAACCATCTTTTTTGTGTGTGGCATTTTTAGGCCTTTTATTTAATAGGCCAGTTTGGACATGAAAGAGGAGGGAGAGGGGAAATGACATGCAGCAAAGGAACCGAAACCCGCGGCCGCTGCGGCGAGGACTAGAGTCTCTGTATATGGGCGCACGCTCGACCAGGTGAGCTACTTTCATATTATTAGGGCTGGGCGATATGGAGAAAATCAAATATCACGATATCGATACCGCAACGATATTGTGGTGTTGACTATTGGTGCTTTCACAAAATATTTACACAATGAGATTTTTGATAAATAATCATCAGTAATGTTGATATAATGACTAAGTGGGTAAATTGAAGGAATAGTTTGACATTTTGAAAAAGATATCTTGATATCTCATCACTTGATGAGAGTTAAATGAGAATATTGCTCAGCAGGAGTGGCAGCAAAAACTGTCCTGTCCTGTTAGTAGTGTCCTGAGGAGTGTCCTGGGACAGTCAGACACTGCCCTGTGACACCCAGACACTGTCCTGTGACTCCCATGACTGTCCTGTGACAGGACAGTGTCTGAGAGTCACAGGGCAGTGTCTGACTCTCCCGGGACAGTCATGGAGTCACAGGACAGTGTCCGACTGTCCTGCTGGGACACTCCTCGGGACACTACTAACAGGACAGGACAGTTTTTGCTGCCACTGCTTCTCGGATTGCTACCACTCTCAGAAAAACTTCCCCTGGTCGGGCTACTTCACGGAGAGCACAGGTGTTTCTTTTCAGCGTATGTCACCATAGCATTGAGTTTGAATAGAACTTTCAAACTCACTCTGTTTGTAGAAGACCCCAGTCGTGATGAGAGATATAAACAGGCCCGCAGACACGACGCACAGCAAAAACAGCAGCCTCCTCTCTCTCTGTGTCCTGTCTGGCCAACATGTGGGCCCACGGCCGTGCAATAGAGTCACCTGCGCACACACAAAAAAAACCATTTAAAAGTGCTTCACTTAATCCACTAGTCAAATATAACCATTTTGAAGAGGTTTAGCATGGTTAAGAGACAATAAATTACCTTCAAATCAGCTTTAAATCACACAAACAGACTCTTATAATGTTTTGTTTGTTGAACTTTGTTGAACTAATGCAGTGTGGACAATACTGTCTATAGTCAAACATCCTCTCGCGGATTGGATGACAGGTTTGGTTTTAAAGCACAATGGCTTCTTTATCGCAGCGCTTACAGCCCTCCTAGACAGAAAAGGTTAAGCATTCTTCTATTGTTCCCTCACTTCTAGCGCTCATAAAAGGATATTTTCCTTCTGCCCTAGATTGGGATGAAACACAATAATCCTGTTGAGCCACATAAGCCTCGCTGTGGTTCGCCTGCAAGCAATGAGTCAATCAAAAGAGTCAGCAAAATGACTCAACAGTAACCAGTTTATAGACATTCTGCCACAAAGCTACCTGGGAAATTAACGTGAAAGAATGAATAAGTCACAGGAAAGTCAATGCTTTGTGGTCAGTGACTTTTTTTTTGAAAATTGTTTTTAAATCAATGATTGGTGCAGGAGATCTTAACCCAGCACACCCTGCTCATGCATTTCTACTAAATGTTGCCTTAGATAAGGCTGCCTAGGGAGTGTATTTCCTACAGGAATGATTCCAAGGGGCACTCACAAATCTTTCACAGGGCACATTTAACACTCTGGCCAGTCTTTGAGTATCCCTGCTGTAAATAAAAGCTAGATCTTGGAACTCACATACATCCTGTGGAAGTCAATTACTCCTGTAAGTGCATATACTGTATAAGGATCCGATTTACTGCTATTAGCCTAGATGAGGCTTCAACAGTCAAACCTAATGAGACCAAATCAAATGCCAAAGCCACAGCGGCTTCTTAATCCCTGGAGCTCAGCATGTTGGGTTGGCTTGGACCTAAACTGGGTTTCTGAGTGTAACTATGAAAATCTCACTGCCAAGCCTGTGCGCTTTCCATCTGTAGTTTATCGAAACCCTCCATTTTATTACTCTGAAAACCATGGCAAAATGTTGATGAATCCAAAGACTCAGTTTGAGCTCTTCAGGTACTTTTGGTCAAATAAAGCATGTGAGGAATGACGCACAGAAGCCTCTCCGCTGCCTCAAAAACGGTTTAAACTGTCTATAAAAGAGTGGTTAAACCTTTAAAACGTGTCCCGAGCAAATCATTTCGCAGCGCTACTTCTTAAAACCATAAATTACAGGTATGGTAATAGAAAAACATGTGAATCAATTTGCCAATCATTAGTTACTTACATAATATGCTAAGTGACTTTAACAAACATAGGATCATGCAATAAAATGTACTGCATACGAATACATACACATAAATATACATTGTGATAAAATACCTACTCTAGGATAAACTACACAACAGCAGGATAGTGTGAAGCAGTCCGTGTGTGCAGATGTGAAGTCTGCTGTTTAACATGGGGGCATTTAACATTAAGGCCAAAATGGTCTTTATCCATTTTGAAAAACTATCTGCAATCTCAGGTTTATCAGCCAATTTTTCACACTATATACTCATGAATATAACTGTTACAAAGGATTTAAGATTTAAAGGATTTAATTAATGTGTTTGTGTGTGTGTGTGTGTGTGTGTGTGTGTGATGCAATTTCTTTTCAGCTCTCTTTTGTAAAAGCGATCTTGATCTCTAGGGGAATTTCTGAGTAAATTAATTCTTAACTAACTAAGATTATTAAGGTCTCACAGTGAGACAAGAACTAACTCCAACAGTTACTGTACACACGTTGGACTTTGTTAAAAGTTTTTAAATTGTGTGTCACCGTCGACAAAATGACATACAGGTCTGTCTGAAACATAACAAAAATTAGCGTTAACTTGACGGATCACATCCCATAAGTTACGGACAGACATCAAATCAAGGACTGTAGTATCTGATGTTACGACAACAACAAAAATCTGCATTTCTAATCAAAGCCATTATTTTAAGTTTCCATTTTTCTGAAAAGGTAAGATTTTTACATGACAGCAGTGTTATTTTCCATAAGGTGTGAAACCCTTAAAGGCCTATACATTTTCCTTGGTACAGTACTGTATAAATAATACAGTATTGACAGTAACCCATTCTTAGAACAGGGAGTTTGCGTGTTTACCTGCATGGGCGATGATGGGTAGACGTCGTCCACCAGGTCCTCCTCATCCAGCGTGGCTCTCTTATACGTTGACATCTGAAAAGTCAAATGCAGAAAAGACTCTCTCAGTACCTCCATGTTCCTTCTTGCCCCTCTCCTCTCCCACTGATGTGTGTGTGAGAACAGAGTATTTGTGTGTGTGACGTCTATTCTTCAGCAGTGTCTGAGGTTTCAGGGTAGGGTTTCCCTCTAAAAATCCATCAGGAGGTATGCGGTATATCTGGTTGTAGCGCTTCCACTCAAACAACCGAGTTGACTTTCAAAGAGTGTGTCAGTCCTCTTCTTTCGCTTTTCTGCTCCCTTCAATCCCAACAACACCTCTCACAGCTCCCATGGCGACTGGCAGATCCCCCGCCCCCTAACGTCACAGAACACTAACAACTTCCTCACTAGTGAGATCTCCTTGTGGGTCCTCTCTTCCACTATAGTTTTGTGGCTCTTCCTGGGCAAACTTTTTTTCCTGGACTTCCTGCTCAGCCCAGTCTATGCAAACACGGCATAGAAGACGGAACTAGTGGAAAACAGGAAGGAGCACTGACTTGAGCGACTTGCATGACTGTGACGAAGTGTAGGGAAGTGAGTGTGTGTGTGTGTGCGTTTGTGATTGTGTGTGTGTAAGTGCATTCCCCAATGTGGTTTCACTTAGATTTGGGGAGGGAGCTTCAAAGTTGTAGTTCACACCCAGTGTCTTTTCTATAGGGCATGAAACACTCGGGGGGGAGGAGCCTTGAAAAAACATCCCCCACCCCACACACCCCCGCCCCCACTGCTTGTAGTCGCTGCCCGTGGCAACCGTTACATGATAGGCAGTTCGTCTCCAGTTTAACCCCTCACCCACAGGGCCTCTACCACAACATACAAACACTGCACTATAGAGTATAAGAGTTTACTCATTAAATGCAGAGTAAGTGTATTGAAAGGTATTTAATACGTGAATGATTTAAAAAAGAAAAAAAAAGTACTGGTTTAAAGGAAAGCAAACACAAAAGTGTGGGTCACCTCAAGACGTTACAACTAAACTTCTAACGTACTGTTCATACAAACACAAACACAGCGAGATCTACTAAATATGACATCCACACAGGACTAAATCTATTTATGATTAAAAAACATATGTAGGGCTGAGCATATTTTAAAATCTCAAAAAAAAAAATTCTCTCAGTCCAAAGTTTCACGTGTGTTAATCTTGATACATGTAAGCAAATGAATGTGTAAAACATTCTGATCTTGCAGCATAACATCACAAATGCAGATAGAGTGGAATGTCTCATTGCAAATATGCAAATCAATATATATCATGCTGCAACAATTGAAAAATAACTCAAATATATAAATGACAAAAAGGGCCTGTCGCATACAGCACAGACAATTGCAACGTACAACCAGTGATCCAGGTAAATGGTTACCCTAACAACAAAATGTAACCCAGTGGGTCCCCATCATTCTGGCCACTGTTTAAAGGCTGTTTTATGCTTCTGCGTCAAATCGACGGCATACCCTTGCAGACCACTCTGCCTTGACGCGAACCCCTCTACGAGCCCTCTGCCATAGCTCGACGTGCACCTCCAAAAATGCGTAACTTTGCGTCGAGGCGACGCAGACAGCAAGGACCGCAATTGGTCAACTCGTCCTGTCAGTGTTTCAAGCAGCCTACTTTGGGGAGTAGCAACATGCTAGTTCACTGACATAAGCTTTGCAAATAAACTCAGACATATTTTGTGAGTGTCTATATGTCAGTAACGTTTTGAAATTAGCAGTCCTTTGTGGGCAGTTGTGCTAAAGTTTGCAGTGCTGCCCCTAGCCCCCCGCAAACTCCACGTATGATTACGGCAGACATCTTTTATCTATTTTTTAGCTCCTACTACGTGAGCCCCGTCTCTGTGCGTAACGTAGAGTTGTTCCTGCGTATCTCTACGACGTGTACCGTGAGACAGCCAATCACAAACAGTATTAGATCTTGGTAGAAGCATGCTGCATGCTTATTGGCTCACTGACGCCGATGCTATCTACTCTGTGCTGTATTGGAATTAGGTATTGAATGACAAGGCCTTTTTCGATACTCTATACTTTAGAGGCAATTCGGTTGCCGCCTAAAAAGCATTGAATTCGCTCCCCAGCCCTATTTGTTCATCAGTAATGTTTGTAAACACAGGTCAAAAAGAAATAGGTTTTCATCGTATGATCAGCTGATTATTATACAAAATTCTCATTAGAAAATAAGTTACCTGTGATTTATACAGTCTGATTTGGGTTTAAAGAAATGTTATTTTAACACTAGTAGACAAAGGTCCTACAGCTGAAACATGAGGCACTACAGTACCAGCGCTGTAAAGAGGGTATTGATTAACCTCAGCTGTCTGTCAGACAGAGACACAGCTCACTCCAGACTGATTGCTCAACACAATGAGCCTGTTTTGACCTGGATCCAGCCTGAGGGCTCCAATCACAACCGGGCCGCTCTAAGTACGTGTGTTTTTACCTGGCAGTAACGTGTCTCCAAATGGGTCTTGAGTGACCACTTGTGATCGGCTCCCGCTTCCATATGCAAATAAACACGTATATCATTTCCTTTTACTAACTCCGTGGAGATAGGTCTGGCAATGTGAGACTAATAAATAACAAAATAAGAGGTTTCGATGTTAGAGCAGAAATGTCTGTAGTAATATTGGGGACGTTTTATAAAACAGCACCGGAACAAAAACAGTGACACATCCCAGACAGTATAATAATAATAATAATAATAATAATAATAATAATAATAATAATAATAATAATAACACACGGTTCACTCTCAGTGGTTTCTGTGACATGAGAAAAAACTTTGAATGAGTACGTAGTTCCGCTCACAGTTGAGTAGGCGGTCCTTAATGTGGCCCAGGACACGTACCGATACACACTGCTAAAAGAATGTGGTCACATGTGGCCCAAGCCACCTCCGAATGTGGTCTGAGTGATCGGCTCTCAATGCGTGCTCAATGTGTCCCGAGTGCGTCTTCCCCTATACTTAGAGCTGTCCACTTGTGATTCGATCCTCAGATTTTAATACTAATACAATGCAAAGGAAAACTCTGAAAAGAAAGAGAGAAGAATCCTGACTATACTTTTTCTATCAGTACAATCTCAGTCTCCCCATTTCTGGATATTTATCTTCATGCTCTGGCTTGCATGTTTCCATTTGAACACCCACTGAGCACGAGACAAACAAGTGGCAGAATATAAATATTTACAGATTAGATTTTCTTGTAAACATAACCTTTATTTTATTTTCCACTTGTTTCACGCAAACATGTCACAGAGGAATGTTCCCACCACAAACATTCCAGGGAATTCCAAGCAAACCAGATTCCTGTTAACTATCAGACAAGATGCTGCAAATCAACACCAGTAACACCGGGAGGAGGGGGAAAACTAAATCATATACACCCTCCCTGTGTTTTTAAACTCTGTTAAACCCAGCTCCCGGCCAGCTAAGTCACCTTACGGCTTACAAAAGGACTGTTGGGACAAAAGAGGACTAAAGTGATGATAGATGCAGAGAGACAGACATGGAGGGAGGAGGGGGGAGAAGCAAGAGGCCAACCAATTGTTTTTAGAACACTTTCAACTACATAAATGGCTTGAAATGACCTATAGCTGAAAGCAAAAAGAGCCTAATGGGGATATTGATCTCTCTCTCTCTCTCTCTCTCTCTCTCTCTCTCTCCCCACACACGCATTTGGTCTCCATCAATATTTAACCTACAATTCATGATCACAGCTGTTCCATTTAACAAAACAAGGAATGCTCACTGCATTACTCAAACCGAATTTTACCTCACTAAAAGTATTATTAAACTGCTTTGTGGTCCACAAAGCAGAGCAACAGATGGCGGTAACCACTGGCACAGACCAGCGTTGTCGTCGCACACGCAAATTCCTCAGCACACAACCACTGTTTTTGAACCCTTTCCTGACACTGGGTTCTGCACAGATGTGCTTGCACATGTTGCCACACAGATTGACCCCCGCTTGAGCCAAATCCCTTGGTCACAACACTGCCTTTCCTTTCCTGTAAATGATATTTGGTGACTAATATCAGCCATTTCTTGGGAGTTTCCTCGTGACTTCCTCTTCTTCATCCTGGTCCACATTATCCTGAAACATGGAATTACATATAAAAATGGGCATCAGCATGCCCTAACTTGCTGCAATGGTAGGATAGGGAAGGCTGTGTCGAATAACATCTGTAAAAACTATTGAGGAGTCCCTGTTGATGTCCTAACTTTCTGGTAGTCACGCCAAGTGGCAACTGGGAGCCGTTGATGACGATGATGATGATGCAAGTCTCATAATAATAGCCTTCGGTCAAGGACACTTTGTAAATCTCCCATTGTGTCCCACTCATCCCTGAAGATGTCTTCCCAAAGAAAAGCTGATAAAAAAGGTATGAGGGGGTCACAATCCCACGGTTCATGGAAATGACGCGAGGCCGTGACCTTTGTGTGAGGCCGTGAACCACAATAATGCGTCAGTAATACGTCACCAATCCTGCAAACCAGACGATTACTTGCAGTGCAGGGGGCATTCCTCCAAAAATAACTGCAGTGTGTTTGTGTTTGGGATTGGGTACTGCACATACTATTGCGTACTGTGTTTGGCAATTTGTTTCTGAAGAGAAAAAATAAAACAGGACAAACATTTATAGAAGACAAAAAAAAAAGTATATTGTAAAGACATTAACTAATTAAATTAATTAATTAATTTAAAATTGACGGGACGGAAGGAGACTGCAGGTGATTTACAGCCCTGTTTGACACATTTTGCATCCGATGAAGGGCAGCTAAGTTAACCACTGTGGGAAGCCAGTCAGATGCAGGGGCAAGATGTGGTTTCAGACCACAGAGGAACAGTAACTGAAGACTACACGCCAGAAGCAATCTAAGTGACAATCTAAGCCTCATATTCAGTGTGACACGTTAGTTGACCTATATGTGACTGGAGTCATTGTGTTTCTGTTGAAATACAACTTCTGCTTTTTAGTCTCATTACCTCTCAGTCACATAGAGATGACACAGGCAGCAACCAGAGCAAATCAAAACTTCCTCTTCAGGCTCAGTTAACCATTTTTGTCAATCCCAAAAGAAAAACACGGAGAAAACATTCCAGAAATGCCACGCTGTCAAATAATGTATGGTAATGGCATGTGGTAAACAAACATGACTACACTACTTCTTTACTACAAGATCAAGCAAGCACAGTACAATCGGTTTCATCCTGAGGGTAAATTGGTTGAACACATTGCAACTACATTATGTAGTATTACAGGGTTTCTGCAGGTTTCACCAAGTCAAATGAAAGACTTTTTAAGGCCATTATGAATGAAATTTAAGACCTATATCACACCATAAAACAAAATGTCAGAGCCCGGAAACATAATTTAAAACAATTCCCCATCTTATGTCTGCGACACAATCCGAAAGAGACTCGCCCCAATGACACGAAAGCTGATTGGCTGCTATACAATTTGCATGTTGGTCTCATTTGAATTCTATTTTTGAATAACGAAAGACACCACAGAATCAAAAAAACGACATTCTAAAGCGCTGCGGGAGTATTACAATAGGCATCAGCATTACGTGGACGTAGGAAAATAAAGACCCATGATTTAAGACCTAGAGCACAATACTTTTGGCCTAAAATTTTGACTTTTTAACCCTGCTGGTATTAGGTTGTTTAATGCAATGTGGCAGAGTAAGCCAGGTCTTCACCCTGTACAATGTACAGTATGTGCTTGTAAGTTGACTGTACGTTCACATATCAAATGCAGCAAACAAACCGACATGGATGATGACTCAACACGAAGACATTCACAAATACAGCTGCTAGCCACTGCAGCTCCAACACTTTATCTTTTGTGTTCAGTCCCCTGTGCTTCTGGCTGCCTGAAGGCCACAGATAAGACAGAGTTGTCTCAGGCTTTAGCTCCTGAGCATTTATGTCCGGACAGCACTGGAAATGTCTTTCTTTTCACAGCACAGAGAGGTTTCCTTTGCAGAAAACACCCTGATAATTAAGTAGTCACACACAAAAAGCTTTTCCAGGCAATCAGTTTTCCCCTGCTCTAGGGCAGTAAACTTTTTAAAAGATAGGATTGTTAAACTAAACCGAGGGACTTTCACCAGAATCATAACACTTTTGGTTTATTTTTAGTCTTGCATGTGCACTGTTGCTTTGAAAAAATAATAAGGAGCTTGTGTTTTCTCTCACATGGTTATTAATATGCAGGCTGTAGCTCTTAAATTCTTCAGATTCCTGCTTGACCGAGGACTCGAAGTCATTCTTCTGTGCACGTTTCAGGCACTCTGACGTATGTGCAATGATCAAATATCACCCAGTCAGGCCACGGTATCACCGTCACGCACTATAACTACTGCAAGCAGCCAAACGGTAGTAAACATACCATGATACTCTGTATTTACATTCAATATTTATATATAATGGTATATTTTAAAATAACTAAATTATGGGGTTTTTATGTCACCCAAATGCAATTTACAAGCTCCTACATGATTTTTTTTTTTTTTTTCCAGAATAAGGTCAGAATTAAAAAGGAGTGGCACATGGAAGCTTGCTTACAATGAGATTTTCAGCCAGCGCACAATAGACAGATAACAAGAGATTACCTGTTCCTGCTGTTGTTATGGTGCCCTACAGCACTCTCCCTCTCACACCTAGGTAATGAATAACTGCAGAGTAAACCAAGCTCCATCCAGAGCCGCATACTGTTATTAAACCTATCAATCACTCAGGCATTAGCTTGTACAATTAGTGATCTGTGTCTCTCATATTTCATGCCCGCGCAAAAAACTGTTCCCTGAAGCAAGCCATCTAATAATATTCAGCCTACAGGTTCGAATTTGTAGCACCATATTTTGGCATTTTGAACTGCTTCATGAGTTAGACCAACACATAATAAAGCAGAACTAGTCCTTAAATGCTACAGAGTAAGAAGACTGTGATAGACCTCATGTCTTGCCCAGCTGACTTTAAAAAGGGATGCAATCTTTATTTTGGCAATAAATCCGTCTTTAATAAGTTACAGCTGTTGGGCCTGTATCCAAAAGCTGTTTTCCACTTGAATTGTTTTAATGTCCTCTTCCGGTGAAGCACTTTGCAACTTCTGCTTTTAAAATTGCTACATAAATGATGTTTTCTCCACTCTTTTACCTGATTAACAAGATGATCCCTCTTTGTGTGTTTTGGGTGGGCATGTGTTGCACAAGCACACCAGTTTACTTTAGTAAGACACTTTACATCTGCCATTGTTTTTCTACACTGGTTTATGTTCAAAGTTAGTGTTTGCTTTAAAATGTTTTTGGATCGACTGATCTCGTTCATAGAAGTTGCTTAAATCTCCTCTCCAAGACCCCAGATGATAAATGAGCTCAGACAAATCCAAGCTAACATTTAGACAGTAAGTAAATATTAATGTACTGCGACCATTACATCAATCAAAACAAACATTTGACTGTATTGTGGCTACACACTACTTTTGGTGTATAAGATGTGGTTTTGGTTGAAGCTGGTGGATTTATTCAGCATAGGGGCTAAACTTAAATACAGGC
The DNA here is from genome assembly GCF_010015445.1 of Perca fluviatilis. NCBI lineage: Eukaryota > Metazoa > Chordata > Actinopteri > Perciformes > Percidae > Perca > Perca fluviatilis. The sequence goes on from NC_053115.1 coordinate 27,516,503, forward strand.
CCCTGAAAAATATTGAAATGTTAGCCTGTTGGGTGGTAGAGGGGACATTTGATGTTGGCTATGACTCACTGAAAGTACCATGAGTGGCTGGTTACTGGGTGTAAAAAACTCTACTGAGCTAGAGTGGAAATGGAAAATAGTTTGTGAAACTTAGATGATGAGAAAAAAAAAAAATTAGAGGTAAAAAAAATAAAAATAAAGAACACAGCCAACATAGCGTATGACATTTAATGTATAGCGGCAATGACATTAAGTCCCTATTTGAGTATTAGCCTACACTAATTTCATACGAGATTAAAACCGTAGACCATATAAAATATAGATCAAAACACAACGCAGCTGCGGTGCGTTAAGGTCACTGAACTTCATGTAACGTTAGGCTATCAGACTCAGAATCAGAAATGGGTTTGCCACAGTCATTTGCATGTAGGCTACTGTATAGGTCACGTATACAACGTTATATAGCCTACTACAAAGTTATGTGAGAAATATAAATCACAAAATTGACGAAACGTTACATTAGTTTATTGCGAAATGCCGCAGTAAAACATTGTCACGTCTGTAGTAATCAACTCCAGAGTAGGCTAGAACTTAACACATGTGATGTTGTGTCATGCGTTATTTTTAATTTTTTTAATCTATATATTTTTACCTAACGGTATATTTGAGTAGAGGACATGTTCTTACCCTACAGTCAGACGGTCGGTCGCCACTCTCCGTGACTCCGGTGTGCTTTCTGACCGGGGGACAGCGAGGGCTCCTCTCAGCTGAAACAACCAAAGAGACTGCGCTTCACTGTCAAGATAGTTCACATCCCTCTGGAACGTTCTCCTCTGCCGCTACCCCGGAAATCATCTCGCACTGGCGTAAACACACATACAAAAACACGCTGTAAATGAGAGGCGGTGCGATGAAAATCTAAACTCATCTCTCAGGATATCCTGTGGTTTAAGTGTGAAAAGCCGTCAAGCGCGAAACAACGAGCAGCCTCGTTATATTAACAGACAGGTTGACTGAATTGAGATACTTTGCAGCAAGGGTCCCATCGCTGCATCCGGGGCTTATTGCCATCAAAGACGATTGTGATTGTTTTTTAGAAATGCAAAACAAGCCAGAGCATTATAAAAGTAGAATAAATTCCTTTTCTATTCCACTTGATTTAATGTCATAAATTGTTTTGCGCACATTTGGTGGTCAATTTCCAACCTCATATAGGCAGCCCATAAAACTAAAATAGCAAGTGAGATATGGGATGAATAGACAGTTAAAACTGTAAGTCTATTCTGCACTGAGAGCAACAACAAACCAGAGCCAAATACCTAATTGTGTGTACACATACTTGGCCATTAAAACGGATTCTGACTTTGAAGCACAATTCCACAAGCTGACTCTGAGAGAACAGTGAATAAATAATTTATACAATAGGCCTAATTGAATTACTGACCTGTGTGATGCCTGCTCCAGTGTGTCAATATAGGTGTTTATCAGAGTAATGTCAATTTAAGTACCATTATAAGGTATTTTTACTTTTTACTGCTTTAATGTTAACGCTACATTAGGTGGCTGCCAATGGTTAGCCTTATTCATTTTGTACATTCAAATGTTACATCCTGTCCATGCATACTTAACCGTTAACGTAGACTGAAAAGAATCAATGACAGTTAAAGGTTAACACCACCTGAATTCCAATACGTCCCAGGAAAGTTAAATCAATATTCATCAAGTATCTATGAATGGGAGACTGATTTTGTGGACCCACAATTCCAAATTATATCCAAATTAACTTTATTCTATTGTAGTGTTCTCTGAAACAGAAAATGCTAACCTGACGTGCCAGACGGTTAATATACCGTTTTTTTTCACCCAGAATAGCGTATATATGCAGTTTAAACATGGGTAAACACCCTGAAAATAGCCAGTAGGTTTTATTTTCCATTGCCAGTAGACGAGTACGCCTGTCTGTTTTTTTTCTTCTTCTGGTGTGACAGAAGACACTGCACAAAACTGCAAACTCTGCTGTACATTCACTGGATATCTTTGCTAATAAACTTAAACTCTCTTCCACTCAGACCGACTGTTCTGCATTCACCACCAGTCTCTCACTCGCTCCAGGGCCGAAAATTAGCGTGTCCACCCATGTGTCTTGTTTCCATCACTGCCGATTGGAGATGGGGCCGATGAATACCCGTGTCTGCTGCAGAGTTATTTGTCCTGGGAGCGAATGTTGATTCTAAGCTTTCCCACAGCAGACAAAAGCCAGATGTAAGTGGGTGTAAGTGGGTTTGTTGGCCAGCGGGAAAGGGGTATTACACAGAACCATCTGAGAAGCTGTCATTAAAAACTGTTTGGGATAAGGGCAGGTATGGCAGATAATTGGATGAACCATCTGTCTATCAAACTCTTGTCAAAGCCAGTTGGGAGAAGATACATCTTTAAAAAAGCCTTCAGTGCTGTTCTTTACTCTTCTTTCAATGAAGAAATACTCGAGGACAAGATGATCTCAAAAGGCTATCCCAGAAGACTATTTAAAGGTTAGAGGGCTTTTAATTTGATTTGATTTATTTAATTGTATCAAGAATGCCTTACACATGAAAAAAAAAGAAGAAAAAAAAAGACATAAAATACAATCGAGGATAAAAACACAATAAAGTCCAGGACTTATTTCCATTGTGGTCCTCAACACATAACATCAAGACAAGACAAGACTAACAAAGTGTGATAATCAATGACATAACATAAATTTTTTTTTCTTAAATACCCTTGTTGTCCCCCTCCCACCCCTCATTACTTGAAGCCTGACAAGATGGATTTTCATGTGATGTCATGGTTGCGTGATCTTGTGATATTGTGAAAATGCAGCTGCGGTACAAGGGAAAGAAAAGGTACCCATTTACTCACAACATTCCCCTGAGTGCTTTCGGTGTCACCTATAACATCTTTTCAAATTCATTGTCTGTAGAGCAGTTCATGACTTTATGCTTGATGACATTACAAATTTGAGTTTTCACACTGTCGTTTTGGGATTTGGGAGAGAGTTGTTCATGTATAGGCTACTAATATTTTTGGACTTAAACCATAAGAATGTATGAATTTGGAAAATGGGCGTAGTTCCCCTTTAACCTCTGTCTGGTTTCAGCCAGCTAACAGTTTACATTAGCTAGCTAACTTTCATCCTTCATCCATTGGTTTATGTGCCTGTACTTTTATAGCACTTCACAATGCTATCAGTAATCAACAGCATTATGATCCTAAAACTAAACTAAACAACAGCAGAGGCAATACTTTATAGTGACAAGGGAAAAAAGCAGAAGCTTCACTCTGCTCAGTTAAAACTCTCTCCTTACTGGATCTGCTTCTGCCCTGTAAATATTGATTTTCTAGACCAAAAGACCATTAAATACTCTGAAAGAACATAGGATGAGTTGTGCCCTAAAGCGGGCTTTACAAATAAAAATCAATCCTGTTGGATCTAGGCCTGTAACAATTATTACATAGTTGTCTAATTGTCAATTCTATTTTACATAATCGTGGTCTCTTTGTTTAACCACAATGAATTGCTTACATTAGCTAAGTTCCTAAGGTATGACTGTTAATGGTAATTGTTGATTTTGTATAGATATGCCAAATTGTAATTATATAAGTGATTATTGGTCGGACTGTTGAGCTAAAGCTATGTTAGTTGTTGGCACTTGACCCTATACACGTTCATAGCAACAAACAAAACATGGCATAACATGTGGGAGGGGTGGGGGGGTGCATACAGTTAGACAAAATGTTTCATAATAATAAAGAGGCGTGGTTTACTTTATAGGCTTTGTACCCGTGCTACTATATTATCTGGGTCATAACAGTGATATAACCAAAGGATGTAGCCTGGGGTTCATTCAAAACATTAATTTGTTTAAAAAAGTAATAAATGACTAAATGGTTTTTTTTTTATTTGACTGAAAGATACAATTATATTACTTGGATAAGACTACAGTGGGTTATTCGATAACTAGCTACTCCAACACACATGCTATGCTGAGGCCTATATTTGTTTATCCTAATAAGCCAAATGTGGGGCTGGGAATATGTACAGGAAGGAGAGAAAAAAAAATCAATAAAATAAAGACAATAGTGCTGTAGATGTATCCCGTCTTATGATTGAGATTGTTCCACATGTAAGCCTGTTCAGCTGCCACAGTGACATCCACAGGAGGCCACAGGAAACAGCAAGGAGCCTTTACAATGTACAATCACATCAGTTTGACAGTTCCACCATAATTGAAAGCCTATACCCATTACATAGGATTTAATAAACCAAATGTAGCCAACATTAGTTTACTTGCAATTATATTAGGCCTACTACTTGAAACAAAATTGACCACTGTTTATATATTGGGAGGCTACCTGTTGTTGTTTAATTAGTTAGCAGTGGTGGAAAGTAACTATACTTAAATACAATTTTGAGGTTCTTGTACTTGAATAACTACATGTCATGCTACTTTAAACTTACACTCCAGTGCATTTCCAAGGAAAATATTGTACTTTTTACTTTACTACATTTTCCTGACCTCTGAAGTTTTTAGTTACTTTACAGATAGTAAAGATTGTACAGATTATATTCTCTTGTTGAGTTTTGTGTTGCTTTGTTTGTATTGTTGAGCTTTGTGTATTTTAAAGGGCCATATTGGGAGGAGCATTGCAAACAAGCTTGCAATAAATGTTGCGCTTTGTGGCATTGGTCCATGATGTATACTTTTCTGTGAACAAAAATAAATAAATGAATAAACTGCCACTTTAGACCTAAACAATAGTAGTCAAAATCCTAAAATAGCTCCACTTCACTCAGCTACAGTACAACCTCAAATATCTTTGTTAATGCATGAGTAACAATAACCCAATATTTATAGGCCTACAAATCAATTCAATTCAATTTTATTTATAGTATCAAATCATAACAAGAGTTATCTCGAGACACTTTACAGATAGAGTAGGGCTAGACCACACTATAATTTACAAAGCCCCAACTATTCTAGTAATTCCCCCAAGAGCAAGCAATTATTGACAGGGCCAGGCTTCTGCATGATAACTTTAATTTTAAATTTAGCCTATACCTTCGTACCTTAACAATTTAATTAACAATTTTCAATGCAGGATTTGCACGGATTTTAACCTATGATGGAGCATTTATTTTTTTTTTTTTATTGTGGTATTTCCAGCGTTAGTTACAGTATATTGATGGACTCTGTCCTTGAAGCAATGCATCGGTCGTGAGACAGGCGGAGCTCTCGGTCCATCTACTCCCAGCAGCAGCATGGCATCGCTATTTCTAAGGTTTTTTTTTTTTTCTCTCCTCCCGCTTGGGATACAGACCGCTATTCTCAGAGCCCCAGAGACCCAGTCGAACAACTGTGGCCTTATGAAAAGAACTGCAAGCAGCGACACGGACACACATTTCAAGGTGAAAGACTGAATGGACTGCACGCACATTTGGATGTAGATTCCTGTCCCGCCGCATCCAGTAAGTCAAACAACAATGCAACTTTTTGCTGCGTTCTGTTTTACACAGATACAGGTTGCTTTCGGAGAAACGCGCTGTCGGAGTGTCGGCTGAAATTTTGGTGAAAGGTTGTTAAATAACCTGCTCTTGTTTTTTTGTGCATATTTCCTCTCAGAATCTGCTCTGAATATTGCTGCCAGTTTATCCTTGTTCTGATGATGAATGTCAAATAGCCTAATCCAGCGTGGGTTTTAAAAGATAGAGTTTTTCTGGCTAACTGTTTGACCGAGATCAGCATGTGTTTATACCAGGATTTGCTGGTCCTCGATGGGCTTCAGTAGTAGCCAACAGTTGTAGGCTAATTCATTCATTCATTCATTCATTCATTCAAGTCATACATGATTTGGTGTTGTACTTTGTGATAGCAAACTGATAGTAATTTAGGCAGTAGGAGATTATAGAAGTGAAATGGAGTCATGGGTTTCCCTGCACATCCTGTTTCATCACCCCATTAATGTATAAGAGGTTGCAGTAAAATGCCATTTTATCCCCATTTATATCTTATTTTGGGGACAGAATGTCAAATGTGCCGTGGACCTTTGCATATATATTTGAACGTTTGAAGGTTCTACTTTAAACTGACACAACCCATAACGTTTTTGACACAGTGATTATACAATCATTATCTTTTAGTTTTACTAAAAAGACACACATAGTGACAGATGCGATATTTACTCAAACAGAGAAAAAAACAACAACAAGTAAGATGTCCCCCCTTTTTCTTTCAGTGTGAAATTCACTTTTTAATGTTAGTTATTCTGTGTGCATACAAGAGGTCGGGTGAGGCAGCCTAGTGTGAGAAGCAAACCAAGTTGCCTAAAAACTGGCAACTGTGTTTAAATTCAGAAAAGAGCTTCTTTCCTACTGCAGCCAGAACACATAACTCCCCTTGCTAGCCCCCCCTCCCCTCCCCTCCCCTCCCCTCCTGGCCACAAGTTCCCACATATACTGCCCTGTGTGGCTCTGCAGGCACTGGACTTAACTTGAACTGGACGTGCTTGCACTGGTACATCATTCATTGCCATGCACACTGTTGCATGGCAATCTATCTATCTATCTATCTATCTATCTATCTATCTATCTATCTATCTATCTATCTATCTATCTATATATCTATCTATCTAGCCAATCAGAGTGAACAGAGAGAGAAGATAACACAATCTTGAATGTAAAACAACATTAAGAGTTTTGATATTATATTATATTTTGGAGGCGAGCCTCTCATCTATCAGCCCTGCACCCCTGATCATATTAAGCAGCCTAATCCTTGCTTTAGAGCTGCTACCTGCTGGAGTGACACATTTAAGTGCCTGTGTGACTTGCCTCAGGCTTTGACTGCAGCTCAGGAAGGAGCTCAGTCGGCAAAGTTATTTGCTGCTGGGAAACTTCACCACATTTGACACAAGCTGGATACACGGGAGCAGCCAAGTGCTTGGTGACATCATGACTGAAGTGGGATTTCATGTGATACTGACCACTGTCCTGTCTGGCATCCTGCTTGTGGCCGTGGTGGCACTGCTTTGCTTCTTTTGCTGCAGACTGGCTGGTTCACTGCCCCTGGGTGGACCTGGCAGCTTTTAATGAGCGCTGGCTACCTCTAGCCTGATGCATCCGAGGAACGGTAAAAGCAACTGGCTACAGGCATGATATCTTTAATTAATACTGTACCATTATCATATCCGTCAACTCCTGCCTGGTTGGAGTTTTGTTTTCGTTCAGACTTGCCCGCACAGTTCCCAGTCTGAAGAACCGATCTTTCCAAGCTGTCGTTTTATTATAGTCAGTACGAAAAGGAGTCCAAAGGTATTGGAGTCATGGGTTGTAGTCTGTGTGTCGTACACGACAACAGGCCAAAGCTTAATGGGAAACACTATTAACAAAATAGAGGATGATTTAACGATATAATGCTGTACTTAGCATGCAAATTGGAACTTAATAGTTTTAAAGATGTTTGCACACAACCTTGTCCGTACTTAAAAAAGTCAGAATTGCACAGGTGAAAGGTTATTTTTGTGATAAACGTATTGTGAGTTTTTTCTTCTAATGGGTGGACCTCTATGGGGTGGACGTGTCCAGTCAATCATTCGCTGTTAGTACTGTAGACTAATCGGCTTTGTTATGGCCCTTAAACCTCTCACTGCTATGGAGCTCAATCCCATTAAAAGGACCTTGACTGTAAGCACGGGGAGGATGGTGTGAATAATTACAGATGAAAGCCTGACTGGCCAGGACCCATAAGGGCTCCTGTTGTGACTACTTACATTCACAGTGAGGTCTCCAGCTTAACTTTACCCACCTCTACTTTTGTTTCAGCTGAAAAGCCTGACGGCCCCGGTACTTTTGTTTTACAAAGATCAGGTTCAATAACACACACAAAAACATCTTTGATGATTTGACATGATGATTTGACATGAAATGATTTTGACATGAAAACAGGCCGACCGTTGGTTGGATTCTCCAGCCTTCTTTATTTAGAAAGCCTATGTGAGAGAAGGGAGCAAGTTTATTAGATAGATAGATAGATAGATAGATAGATAGATAGATAGATAGATAGAACAGACAGAACGATACACACGGGAATAAAGAATAAAAACACATCAGCAATGTGAAAGTCAAGCCACCAGAACTACTACAGAGAGCTGTCGCTGAGTATGTAGTGCAAATGTAAGGTGATTAAAAAGTAAAAATAGTACAAGAATTATACAAATTGAAGATAAATGTATGAACAAAAAACAAATGTGCATAAGGCACAGCCAGTAACTTACATTCAATCAGGAGAGACTTTGTTTGCAGATATGCAAATATATTTATTGTACAACTGTATGATATTGAATGTACAAAGTCTTTTGGAGATTGGACTCCATCGAATTAATAATCTTCTTAAAGGGGTAGGGAATAGGAACATAACCCCCCGACGGAGCCCAGAGACCGGACCGAAGAGACAACGGAACGGTCAGCCGGGAGAAACACAAACAAACAACCGGAGGCGGCAGGGGAGGAGGAGGAGGGTCGAGCGCTTTGCCTGAAACGACAGCTGACAGCACAAGGAGAGAACAGATTTAAAGCAGAGTTGTAAGGCTGTGATTGACCCTTGAATCTCGTGGCCAAGTCTGATTGGTTTAACTGACAGCGTCACTTCTTGAACAGCTGATTTGATTTAAGAATGAGTAGTGATTGGGTTAATGACGAATTCCTGAAAGAATTTGCGCTGAGCTTCATATCCAGCAAAAGGTGACTCAAAAGTAAAACCACTTATCTTCATAATTTCTGTTAAGGGCAAAGTGCAGTTGCCAGTTCATCAGGATAAGCCTGTGACCGCTGTGTATTGGTCACTTACAGTACAAAGAGTGGATATTTGAAGCGGTAAAGCATGAGCAAGTAATGAATAGAGCTGACCGAGTAAATATGTATTAAACCAGTATGTCAGTGTGCGACAAAATGACGCAGACTTAATTAATAGTGTGTTCTCTGATTCTTCTCCCTTCAGCTGTGAGGCGACTGCAGACCGGCTTCCTCGGCTTCTCAAAGTGGCATGTTAAGGCTGTCTGGTGTAACGCGTCAGCCACACTGAGACCACAACATGAAGGTGACAGCCCTGCTCATCATTTGCTCCTGTTTGATGTTGGGAAGTTTGGGGAAGCCACAATTCCCTGGTAAGTTACTCTGTTGTTAGTCACTCAGTCGCGGCAAAAAACAACAACAAAATAACTACTAAATGTCTAGCTATCTGTAATGCAATGTTCAGCACACGCTGGAGGGTTTTCAAGTTTGTAGGAGAATGTTTGGGACCTTTTTGAAGGAAGTTAATGTAGCCAAATAGATTTCCTGTGGTGGCGCAAGGAAAATAACAGGAATTCACTTGTGTAAATACATTTTCTCTAAAAACAATGTCCACCCGGCTGCTATCTGTGATGCAATGTTCAGCACACCTGGAGGGTTTTCAAGTTTGTAGGAGAATGTTTGGGACCACCCGGCTGCTCTGTAGGAGATGGATGTGAATTTGTTGTGTAACAACTTCTGCCATCACATTTTATAAGAACAGGTGAACCTAATCAAATTTGTGGAATATGGATTCTTAACGTGTGAATTTGTATGTCGCTTTAAGATGATTTGGTGACAATTAGAGCTAAAATGACTATTCATCGAATCAATTAGTCAATCAACAGAAAAATAATGGGCAATTATTTTAATAATCGATATCGTTTTAGTAATTTTTAAGCAAAAATGCTGACACATTTGCCGGTCTAAGCTTTTAAATGTGAGGATCTGATCCTTTTTTTTTTGCCATACATGATGAGTAAACAGAATGTCTTTGAGTTTTGGACATGCATAAAACAAGACATATAAAGCCTTGGACTGTGAGAAATCTTAACAGACATTTTTCATTTTCAGATTTTCTATTTAAAGCTAACCAGAATTGCTTATTTCCATACACAGAACAGGAGAAGGATCCCAAGTATTGGAATACATGGGCCCAGCAGACCCTGAAGAACGCTCTGACGCTGCAAAACCTCAATAAAAACAAAGCAAAGAATCTCATCCTCTTCCTCGGAGATGGTAAGTCACAAAATTGTTTTGTTTAGATCCTGATTAATGGCAAGAAATGATGTCCTTCAAAATGCTGTGTACTTTACACTTAAAGGTTGAAGGTAACCTTACTGCAGAAGGATTGAAATTGCAGTCATCTCATCAGAGACACACAAGACACACTTTTCCCTTTTGCCAGTTCTAATAGATACGATTCATTATGGATACTTCATTTAAGCTTAAATGATGTTACAGAGGATCCAGCAGAAAATGAATGACTTTTTTGAATTTTTTTTTAATGTTTTCTAATGAAACATTTAATGATGATGGTGAATGAATGGCACAGACAAACAAAACAACTGTGCCGCCACCAGGTCACTGGGCTTCTGTTTGTGCTGGGCCGCTCATTGGTCACTCAGAAATGGTTACCCTCCATCTGGCATCTGCTCTCTCGGTTTGGACTATGGGCACAACATGACATTCTTGGGCACTGCTGCATGCACGCCACGTGCAATGTCATGTTGGCGTAGTTAGAGAATCACAGGCACCAACTTTAGAGAAGAAAAAAAAAAGACACTACAGGGAATGATTACCTAACTGGAAAATGTTTTCCAGACATTGTCTACCTTTTACCGGGAAAATCACAGGATTCTGTTAAAGAAACGAGACTCAGCTGCACAATCGACTATTTCCTTTGTGTACCTTTTAAGCTTCAGGTTTTGTGTTACGTGCAGACTTTGATTACGCATGGCAGTTT